>NC_056726.1:1725246856-1725546856 GCF_019279795.1 Protopterus annectens
AAACTATTTTCACATTTTGCCTGACAGGTCAAGTGTTGTAAAAATCACTTGTTTATTAGCTTAGAAATAAGATAACATCTTAAAATAACTAAGGATCTTTCTCCTACAGCACCTCATCTGCAAAAGTCTAAATCATATATACTGTTACTCTGAGAAATGCTTGATGGTATAACTTCATTTTTTTAGAATTAGATGTTAAACTCTCTTTGGTTTGACAGACAATATGAACTAATAGTCCATCTTTTTATCCAATAAGCTTAAGTCCAGAAAAATGTTGCTGAATGACTTATTGAGTACAAGGAGATATGCTCTTAAGGCTAATTAACTATTTCATGTGACTATTAAGAACTACATATTACTGTGCAAAATAAATGAAACAATCTAGCACTAAATGACTCAACGATGGATAACCTCTATCTTTAACGTGCATTTGTAATCAGCAAAAATGACAACTTGAAATGATCTGTTCAGTCAAATTTCAATTATCAAATAGTGTATTGAACTATATAGACATATTATTTGCATGTGGTTTTGTGTGTGTGTGTATTTATATATCTTTTTGAAATGTACTTATGATACACAAACCTGTTAGCCTATTTACTATAGTTATCACTAGTTAGAAGGACATTATATCACTTAAAGAAATAAAGCACAATGTTTGGATTTATTATTACATGCATTATAGCCATTCGCATTCATTTATAGAACTGAATTTCATTCATTCACATAGTTATTGAAAACTGGGAAACTTGGGTTAAATATGGCTAGGTTTATACAGGGTCTTGGGACTTTAGCCTAGTAATCTCCTATGAACCTATGAATAATAGATAAGAAAACATCTCTATTAGCCTAAGAAAATTTGGAAATTGAAATTTGAAGACCTAATTCACTGAAGGACTACCTGATGCAGAGCTCTGATAAACGTATCCATTAATTTAAATCCAGAGCTTCAACCTAAGCAAGCAGAAGGAATAGTCTAGTTAATTTTACTTATTACCTGAACAGGAACTTCAGTAGTTCCATGTATATAGTTAATCAAAATTATTTCAAAATTGTTTTACTATAAATTATTTGTTATTCCTGAAATGTTACTTATTGATGTACAAAAACTAATGGAGGTAATTTACTTCTTTATTTAACTATATATGTCGGTACAAGTGCCTGCTTGCTCAACTATAATCAACCTAACCAAGGACTTAACTTTATTATTATTAAATATTAATGTACTGAATAACCTAAAGAAAATATCAAATCTGATCCAATATTTAAATGCAGATAAAACACAAGTTATCTTTCTTCTAGAAACACACAAACATGTAGATAAAGTCAATTGGAAACCAAGTAAATATACAATACTATCTCAATATACATTTAAAACTATGAGAATAGATGTTATGATATTGTAGGAAAAAAGCATACTGTTCCCACAGAATATTCAGAAATATGAAGACCAAGATGGATTAATATCTGTCATAGTCATAAAGTATCGACACCTGTTAATCTTTATTGTTTTTTCTGGAATGGCCCTGAATTTAGCTAAAAACATCTAGACATTATACTTAATAACAAAATAATGGTAATTTAATTATAGGATGTGATTTTAACTCCATTATAAACAAGACAGACTATAGTGCAAAAAGAAAACTGAAACTAACATAAACAGCTAAAGCTCTCAAAAACTGGACTGAAGCTCTTAATTTAAAAGATAACAAATATCAACACTATACTCACTACTCATTTAGATATAGCACACAAACTAGAACTGACAGGATATTAATCTCACCAGATATAACTTCAAAAATATCAAGCTTCAATACTGCTCCCTGTCTTACTTCTGACAATAATGCACTAATTCTGAAAATAGAGACCAACATCAGAAAAATACCAGCCTTGACTAGAATTCCAGCTTACTTTACTTAGTTAAAAGAATTCAAACCCTGGCTACTTTCTGATCTTGATTCCTTACAAATAACACAGATGAAGTCAACAAAATTGTAGTTTGGAATTCATTAAAAGATTGTATAGTTGGTAAATCTTTATCTTGGTACAAAAAAGAAGTTAAAAGAATAGGGATCAGAATTGGTAAATATACAACTAGATCTTCAGAAAGCTAAAGCCAAATACAAGAACAATGACAAATTTATAACAAATTTAATAGAAAACTTAAACAAAAAGTACACCAATCTCATTTCTTATAAAACTCTTTTAGTGTTGGAAAAACTAAAAACAGCTTCTTAACTTCATCACCCAAAGATATACATAATCTGTCTAAAACACCTAAATTACAATCCATAAGTAATAACATTCTAGAAATAAAAAATACAAAAATGACAAATCATACACAGACATTGGGGATATGTTGGAAGCTTTTAGACATTATTATACTTCCTTAAATTAAATCCTATTCCAAATTTTAAATCTGATCTGTTGGTTATTAAAAAGATACCAACTGAAACAAACAAACAAACAAAACAAATTAAGCTAATCACTTATAAAGAAGTTTCAAACAAAATACATTTTTTTAAAAATAATAAAGCACCTGATACTGATGGAATAATTTCAGAAATAGCCAAGTTGTTTATTCCAAATATCATCCAATTCTTTCATAAGACCTTACAGAAATTGAAACCAATGAGTCTATCCCTCCATGGAAATATTTCTAATTTCTCCCATATAAATGAAAACAAAAATCCACAGCTCTATTCCTGTTACAGATCCATTTCACTTCTAAATAATGATTATAAATTTTTTATGTCCACATTTGTATAGAGATTAAACAAACCTCTATCTCAGATAATCAATTTAGATCAAACTGGCTTCATTTATCTAAGACAAACTCATGATAACATTAAATGAGTACTAATGCTTATAGAGATCTTAACTAACAGAAATGAAGAAGCACTTTTCATCAACCTAGATATTGAGAAAGCCTTTAATTACCTAAACTGGAATTATCTATTCAACACATTAGAACATTTTGCTTTACCTGCACAATGTCTCTCTCTTATAATTAATATATATAAAAACATAAAAAGCTGATGTTAAACTTGGAATATTCACTTCTTGATCTGTCCCTTTGACAAGAAGAGCAAAACAAGATTGCCCATTTGTTCCTGTTCTGTTTTCCATAACTATAGAAATCTTAGCAATTTCAATCTGCTCCAACTCTAATATAAAATGCATAGAAATATCCAGTAATTATAACTCTAAAATTATGCTTTTAGTTAATGATGTATTATTAACACTTCCAAACAAACAACATAAAAAAATTAGATCTAATTTTTAAAACAGTTTCAGTCCTACTCATGATTACATTTCAACAAAACAAAAATCAGAATACTTGTGTTTAAATAAAAAAAAGAAAGTTACAAGCAAAGGATAGCAGTTTCATTGGCAAACAAGTATCATTGTTAGAGGATATTTAAGAATCACTACAAAATAAACAATAGAGAATCAAGAACTACAGACTATAAAATCTATCACTAAATTAATCCTAAAATGGAATAAAATTATAATATCCTTTGAAAACAGATTGCAGTTAATAAATGTTTTTTTTTTTTGTTTCCAAAATTCTGTATGTAATCCAAGCCCTAGTCTTATCACCAGATACATTGCAAATAAAAGAAATCAACAAACAATTTCTTAGATTTCTTTGGTTACCAAAAACCTAGGATAGCTTTCCAACATTATATTAAACTAAAGGATTTAGGAGGAATAAATTCCCGAATATAGACACTTGTATAAAGGTAACAACTTTAAAACCATAACAAAATGGATAGATCCTAAATACAATTTAGAATGGAAGAACCTACACTTTTCCCTATTTAACACACATAAAAATGAAATTAGACAATGACAGTAATTACATCTCAAACAATTCTTTATGGTACAACTTATGTAATTATATCCAATACTATATATCTTCCACAACACAAAACTATATTAACAACATTCTTAAAACATTTAGAAATACAATCTTACCCAATATTGATCTAAAACTTTGGTTTGGGACATTACTCCTTTTAAAATAACAAAAGATTTCATTGAGGAAGAACTATTCTCTTATAAATAACAACCGGGAGACCAAAATGTTTATCTGCTGGCAACATTGCTTTGATGACTTAAAAGTCAAGGAGATACAGCATAACATAAATTAATATAATTTTGATTTGCAAGACTGGGTATATTTACAAACCATAAGGATACAGGCTCAAGATAAATGTCTTATTTTACACACTCCCATTACAAAAAAAATTAATTCAATTATTTTATACAATTATATATAACAATTAAAAAAGAAGTGAATTTAATCTCTAAACTCTGCACAATTCTTATATAATACTAAGTTTTATTTATTATTTTTATTTTTATTTGCAGTTGTTTAATCAGGATAGTCCATTGGGCCTAATGAACCTGTTTTCAATGGAGTCCTGGGGAGAAAAGCTCCTAAATGCATATTACACAAAGATTAATATACACACATAGATTGCATGTAGATTACAGAGATAAACAAACTATGCTTAATATACTCCTAAAAGCTCCTAAATACATGTTACATAAAGATTAATATATACACATAGATTGCATGAAGATTGCAGAGGTAAACAAACTAAGCTTAATATACACACATAGATTGCAGGTTCATTACAGAGGTAAACAGACTGATCAAAAGTATTTCAATCAAAGGAAATGATATCAACATTTTTTTTCCAGTTGGAATGAGGATAGGTAGTTAGATGGAGTAGGGTCAGGAGTTACTAGGTACTAGAGGCAGGCAAGAATTTGTTATCTGGAATTTGAGAGAAAGAAGGGAAAGGGTGAATGAAGTAGAGTGTTGGTTATGAGGGATGGGAGCATGAGCATTCCCATGTGGACGTTAGATGAGAGTGGAGTGATTTTTTTAAAGGATTGGAGGCTAGTAGTGGTACAAATGGAGGGGGGAAGGGAGTTCCATAAGTGAGCTAAAGAGTGTGACAGGAGGTATTGTCCTGGGGGGGTGGAGGGGTCGGTAAACTTCTATAAGGTTTTGATTATTAGATCTGAGAAGTCTTTGTGTGTGGTGCATTTTAAAGGTAGTGGAGAGGGAGGGACAGAGGGAAGGCTGGAAGATGAGTTTATGGGCATAGGTGAGCTGAATGTAGGATAGGTAGTTTGGTAGTTCTAGCCAGTTTAGTTTGTGGAGAGATTCACAGTGATGTGTTGATGATTTGTTGCTAGTGGCGAATCTGGCAATTTTATTGTAGCAAGAAGACAGTTTGGTTTTGAGAGATGAAGGTAGATTTGTTAGAAGGGGGGCTCCATAGAGAAGGGAGGGTAAGAAAAATGTAGTAGAGAGAGTAAATTTGGTAGTTGAGGTGAGAAACCGATTTTGTCGGTAGAGCATACCAATTTTTTGGTGGGTTTTTTTTATGTTTAGTAGTAGAAGGGAGTTGAATTTAAGCCTGTTGTCGATTTGAACTCCTAGTAGTTTGGCTTCGGATACCAGTTCAAGAGGTGTTGAATTTTGGCTGGTGATAGAGAATAAATTTTGATCAAAGTTCTTGGTTTTAGAGGAGGTAAAAATCATAAGTTTAGTTTTACCAGCATTGAGTGCAAGATGGTTGTCTTTCATCCATTGCTCTGTGGTAGAGAAGGCATCTTGAGTTAGTTTTAAAAGAGTTGGGATGGATGGGGCAGCACAGATGATTGTGGAATCATCTGCATATTGGATAACGCTAGTAAGAGGGATGGAGTGGTAAAAGTCATTAATGAAAATATTGAAGAGAAGGGGTCCCAGTATGGAACCTTGAGGGACACCTGTGGGGGTGTTGAGGAAGGAGGAGGTGGCCTTTTTCCATTTGACTGCTTGTTGCCTATTGGAGAGATAGCTGGTAAACCATTTGAGGGAAGAGGGTGAGAGGTTTAGGTTAGCTAGTTTTGTAAGAAGAAGGTTATGAGAGACAGTGTCGAAGGCCTTAGAGAGATCGAGAAGGATGGTAGATACAGTGAAGCCAAGATCTCTAGGTTTATTCACAGTTTCAAGGAAGGAAAGGAGAGCAGTCATAGTGCTATGATGGGGTCTGAACCCATGTTGGGTAGGGGTTAATAGGTTGTTGTCCAGGAGATGGGGGAAGAGTTGAAGGTGAATGCATTTCTCTAGGACCTTAGAAATGGGAGAGAGGATGGCGATGGGACGGAAGTTGGAAATATTAGTATTGTTACCTCCTTTGTGCGGGGGAATGATATAAGCTTTTTTCCAGATTTGAGGAACAAGACCTTCTTGGATAGAGCGGTTGATTAGGATACTGATAGGGAGGGCAATAGCATCAGCAGCTATGCTGAGGAAGTATGAGGGAATGTTATCAGGGGCATTGGTGCAAGGTTTCAGTTTCTGTAGGAGATTTCTTATAGTAGAAGTAGGAATAGGTTTAATGAAAAATGGTGGGGGTTGAGAGGGTGAGGAGTGGGAGAAGGAAGTAGGAGGGGGAGGTGGGAGAGGAGAAGTGGCGGTAAGAGGTGGATTGTTATTTGAAGAAGAAGTGGAGGTAGGAGGTGGATTATTATTTGAAGGAGGTGGGAGAGGAGAAGTGAAGGTAAGAGGTGGATCGTTATTTGAAGAAGAAGTGGATGTAGGAGGTGGATTATTATTTGAAAAAGAAGAGGTAAGTTTGGAGATGGAGTCAATGAAGAAAGAATTGAATTGGGTAGCTAGATCAGAGTCTTGTATGTTTGGGGGGTTAGGGTTTTCTGTATTACCGGGTTTTAGGAGGGTAGTTATACCTCTCCAGAACTTCTGTGGGTTGGTTTTATGGTTGCTTTAAAGTTGGATGAAGTAGTTTCGATGGTCTGATGTGATAAGCTTTTTAACTGAGTTACGAAGCGTTTTGTATTCATTGAGGTTAGATATAGATTTGTTTCTTTGGAACTGTGTCCAGGCTTTATCTCTAAGTCGCATGGTGGCTAGTGTACTTTTGGTTAACCAGGGGGTGGTTTTCCTTTTTATTCTTTTAGTTATTAAGGGAGCATGATTGTTTAGGAGATGTAAGAAGGTAGTATTAAAGTGAGTTGTAGCATCTTCAAGTGGTAGAGATTTTAGGGGGTACCAATTAAGTGATTTGAGGGTATCAGAGAAAGCTTCTGGGTTAAAGTTTCTAAGGGATCGAGTAGTTAAGTAAGTATGAGTAGCTAGCAAGGGAGAAGGAAGACGTCTAGTAAAGATGGGAAGGTGGTCACTGAGGGAATCAGGGAGGGTTCCACTGTCAGGATAGTTGTGGGGGTGGGAAACTAGAATCCAGTCTAAAATGTTGCCACTTGTGAAGTCTTTAGATGGCCTGGTTATGGAGTTAATGAGTTGAGAGTAGTTGTATAGGTTAATGTTGAGGGGGTGAGTAGGGGACTGAATGGAGGACCAATTAATATTGGTATCTCCCATGATTATAGTTTCATTACAGATATTAGTTGATAGCCATGAGAGGATTTCTTCAAGTATTGGGACATTGTCTCCTGGGGGAATGTAAAGAGAGATAATGTATATAAATTTTTAATTGTTTAGCTGAAGATGAGCTAGTATTAATTCTGCGTTAGTGAATTTTGGAATGGGTGTTATGCATAGGGAGGAAGAGTAGATTAGAGCCACTCCACCACCTTTTCAATGGGTTCTGTCTGTTCTGATGATAGAGTAATTAGGTGGTACTATCTCTTCATTTTTTATG
This sequence comes from Protopterus annectens, assembly GCF_019279795.1. Classification (NCBI taxonomy): domain Eukaryota; kingdom Metazoa; phylum Chordata; order Ceratodontiformes; family Protopteridae; genus Protopterus; species Protopterus annectens. The sequence goes on from NC_056726.1 coordinate 1,725,254,548, forward strand.
TGGGGTTTTAGCCAGGTTTCAGAAATGGCAAGGATGTCAGGTTTGTTATGGAGTAGCCAGGCATGAAGATTTGGAATTTTGTTAGCTAAGCTTTGTGCATTAAGAGATGTAAGCAGGATGGATTTGGTTATTGAGGAGGAGGGGGTTGGTCCTGGGTTAGGGTGAATATCACCAGATAAAAGTATGGAAGTTAGAAGTTGAGTTATGTAGTAGAGGTATTTGGATTGTTTTGATTGAGAGATATACATTGGAAGATTAGTGGGAGATAAGGGCAGAGTAGTTGGTGAGTATTTAAGAGTGGGGAATAGTTTGAAATGAAAACATAGGTTGTTGTTGAAGGGATATAGTTCAGGGGAGATTGAGATGAAGAAGTTGGATTGTGATGTATGCAGAGGGTAGGTTGTCTGTGAGAATGGTGAGTAGGTGATGGGATAAGGTTGGGTAAGATAGTAGATGTAGGTAAGGTTTAAGAGGAGTAGTAGTTGAATTGGGAAGGATGAGTATCTTTTAAGCATGTTAGGGTTTAGATGAACAATGTAGTGGTGTTGTGTAAGGAGATGGGAGGGATGAGAAGTAAGGCTAATATGTAAGTGGGTGGGGATAGGAGGAGGAAGGGGTGGGGTTTAGTGGGTGGAGAGGAAGTGGGAGTGGTTAGATGGGTATAAATGTAGATGTAGTGGGGGTGGGTGGGAATTGGGGGTGGGGTAGGGGAGCGGAGTGAGCCCGTAGGGCGAACGGAGCGGGCTACAGCAAGTAGCAGAGGATTCAGCAGAGACAATCAGTGAGCACCATTCACCTGGAGAAGGACAGAGGGACAGGTAATTAGCTGCTAGAAGAGCAGGTGAGGTGCCGAGGATTCAGCAGAGACAATCAGTGAGCACCATTTACCTGGAGAAGGACAGAGGGACAGGTAATTAGCTGCTAGAAGAGCAGGTGAGGTGCAGGAGAGAGAGGCGGGTAAGGTGCAGGAGAGCGGATAGTGGAGAGGGGGAACTATGAAGAAATAGAGTCTAAGTTAGTAATGACTAGGAGCTAAGAAGGAGTAGAATGGGGAAAGAAGGCAACTGAGAATGTCTGAGAGATGATAGAGGAGGAAAGGCAGTGGACAAAGACTATGAAAACTGTGGGGAGGGAGAAGGGCACAAGGGTGAGTTACACTGCCACCTAGTGGGCAGAGTAGGAATTACAGTAGGTAACCAGGAAAGCTGGATAGGTGGGGAAGAGTAAGCTAAGTAGCTAGAGAAAAGACAGTCAGGAGAAGCTTTTAGTCAGGGAGAGGAGTCTGGCTGCTGGTTTACCTGACTCAGTGGCTTTAATTAGCTTACAAGTTTAATTACAAGACAAGAAATTGGATTAGCTTGCAGTATGGGTCAATAGAGAAACATACTTTGTAAATTCTGTACAAACAGGTGAGTGCACTGGGCAGCAAAAAAGGATGGTCCAATATGGCAAGGCTTGAGGTGGATCAGGGGGTCCTTAGACGCCAGGCAGGTCCCTTATTGCAATGTAGTGGTTAGATTGCTGGGAGGGTGAAAGGTAAGAAGAAAGGGATTAGAATATGATAAAGCAACAAGAAGAGCTTTTAGTGAACAGATAGAAAAGAGGTAGAACAATAGTTCAGCAAGTATTAATAAAAATTTAATTATACATTCTTATGCAGCTACATTAAGAAATAGGCTAGCTTTACACATGCAGACCACTAGTAATCTAAAACACACTATGCAGGAATTAGCAAGGAAGATAACATAAATCAGTCAGAGGCATCAAAAAGGCAATTTCCAGCAAGAGGAAGACAATACATGTTGAAAAATAGTCAGGCAAGATCACAAGTAAGGCACAGGCAACAGCTGCTTGGTAAGATGGTAGTTACTCCCACGGATGTTTGGCTTAATCGACTGAAAAACTATGCTGGTTGGTTAAGGAAGAAGTCCATTTCCAGATATTACATTGGGCTAAGATACTAGCAAGATGTTTGGGCTGCTAATAATGGTACCAAATTAAATTCAGGTACGAGTCTATCGCCAACAAATACATGAAGTAGCAAAGCACACGACTGTAAAACTAAAGCCAATACCAAATGAGAGATATGTTCCTCAAAAGAATGTGTAGGAGTTATGAGGTTGCAGGAACTGTACTAAATTCAGTTGCGAGTCTATCGCCAGCAAATACAGGAAGAGTAGCAAAGCACACGACTCTAAAACTAAAAACACCCTGCCCTAGCTCTTGGTTAAATTAACGAGAGCAGTAGAGCAGTCAAATAAAAGGATTTCGAAAGAGCAGGAATGCTCATTCAATGACTGCGCAAACAGTCCACGTGGGAGGAACCACAAGCCAAGTAGCAACTAGCGCTGTTACAGTACAAGTTAAATGATAAATCTTGGAAACATATTACATTAGGCCTTATCACATCTCTAATGACAGAAAATAAAACACAGCTATTAAAATCTATAAGGGACAGACATCTTAGTCTCATTACTGCTTCATTTGTATATGGAAATTTGTATATAGATCTTTCTTTACACCTAACAAAATAGCTAAATATAAATAAAAATGAAAATGTAGAATGGTAGAGATGCACACAAATCTTCACTGCAAACTGGACATTTATATTCTCTGACTGTCCTTCTATATGATCCTTTTGGAAACAAATATACAACATTCTGAAAGGCCTATGGTATAATTCTTTCACATTAACAAAAATACTAATTCTAGTCTACTTACTTGAAGACCACACAATCTTTTTTTCTTCTTAGTGGAATGGTCTAGCTGTGGTGAGGTTCAATTTTATAACTTCTTATATACATTAAAAGAAATAACCATCAGAGAGACCAGAGTAAAAGAATGTAGGATACATCCTTCACCTCTTGTCAAAAATCCATGGACTAAAGTGTTATCACTTACTGAGTTCTATCAGCACAACATTACCTGTCATAATTGAACTTAATAAGAACTATATAATAATAATAATAATAATAATAATAATTTGTACATTTTTCTTTTTTTTCTCTTCATATGATAGAATTGCATTTCTGTCAAGAGTCTTAACATGAAATTATTAGCTTGTATTTTGAAGGCATGCTGTACTTATAGTAAACATTTCTTATAGTTTTTTTGTTTGTTTTTTTCATCTTTAAAAATATTTAACACTGAATATGTCAATTGTAATTAATATATAATTTCAACAAAAGAATAAAAATGGGAAAAAATAATTTCTACCACTACAATACACTAATGTGGTAGGATGTACGACAGGTGAGGGTGGGCATATAGCTCATTACATATATTATTATACTAAGGATGATAAAGAGTACATCAAGAATATTATTCCCTCATGTACTAGGTTTGTGGGATGAAGTCTAGAAAGCATTGCTATACTTTAATCTAAACTTACTTTTATGACAATAGTAAATTTTAAAAGATAAGCAATACGTTTTTATCTCTTGTACTTATTAACAAACATGATTCTATTAATGGGATGCTTGTTGCACTTACCTCTGTGTGTGTGTGTGTGTGTGTGTGTGTGTGTGTGTGTGTGTGTGTGTGTGTGTGTGTGTGTGTGTGTGTGTGTGTGTGTATCAATATGATCTTATAAAAGTGAAAATGAATAATATCACAGAACTTACTTAAAGGTATCCAGAGCAGATTTTGGTCACTAAGGTGAATATCCCAGATTGCTTTCATAATCATTCAATTTACTGCATTATAATTTCCACTAGTAAAGTATAGCAATGATGATATAAATGACTAAGCTGATTTTACTCTTAGGTTAAAGATGATAGTAATGAGATCAAAGATGATAGTAATGAGATCTCAGAAAATTTGTCAGCATACCAGATGACCATGTTATCTGAATAAAACAAAGTTTGGATACAGAGAAAGGCCATTTCAAATGGGTTAATAGAGGTCGTTAATAATAAGACACAAGATTGACAGCTAAGGGACACCCTTAAGGTGACTTTAACTTGGTGTGAGAGTGACTGATGCTTTCTCAGAATGATATGCTATTATCGACATTTCCAACCAATTGACTGGAGTAGTGTTTATGACAAAAAATAGTCTTCCATGTTAAAATAAGTCAACATCTTTTGAAAAATCTATGTATGCCACTCCTGTTTATTTTCCTTCATCCATTACTACTCTCCCTACACAATTTCCCCCACCCACATTTTATAAGAAGTTACCTAAAAGGGAAAGTGTGACCCTTAAGGTACTGTGGTCTTTGAGACAGCCGTATTGTATTTTGCTTGGGAGACTAGCTGTTTGGGCAGGCTGTTACTTAACTTGACACTGCCCTTTCCAGAGCCTCAAAAAGTATTTACATAAGAGAAACTGTCTTACAGGAGTTAACTTGCTGAGGTGATCCCTTTTTCGGAAGAGGAATAATCATGGGCACCTTCTAGAAATTACAAACAAATCTAGTGTGCAATGACTGGTTAATATATTGGACAGGCATGGAAATAAATGTGCCTCATCTTTTTTTAGGAACTTGGTGCAAAACATGTGAAGCTGCTGTTTTATAATGTGTCTGTTTTTAGCCTTAGCCATATGTTTATTACCTACATGGTGACATACAGGAAAACAAAACAGGACACAAAGCTACAAAGTATCCTATAGAGTTAATTGGTGGAGTGGATTTAGGATGGTGCAATATTTTGGAGTTCAAAGTATTTAGCAGCAGGTTTGCAATGGCTGCAGATAAAGGGGTAATGATGATTACTATTGGCTAATGAGAATTAATTATATAGTAAAGACTCAATAATAATTAAAAATGAGAGTGCTGATTGGACAGCCAAACCAGCATGCCTGTTGTAAATCAAGCATATGCCAACAGAAAAAAGCTGAAGTTCCACTGAGTGGCCAGACTTTCTATTGGTATATGCTAGAAAAAACAGGTACTTTCTGCAAAACTAAACAAACAGAAACCTACCTAATTTGCCTGATATGCCTGTGCCATCAATCATAAATCCTATTTATTTTTTAATTGTTAAAAAAAAAAAAGGCAACAGAGATTCTGTTTTCTGTTGCATCCCCTGTGCTGAATGAATTTTTTCATGTAAAAGCAGTAGTTTCAAAAAACAAAACGATCAGGACAGCCAAATGATTCCAAGTGTAGCTTTTATTGCAAAACCATTTATACAATTTATCTAACTTATTGTAGACATCTTCAGAAAGAAACAAAAAGACCTAAAAAGGCTGTAACATCATGAGAACACTCTAAAACAGCCACTTTTTATATCAAACAGGAAGTATGTAACAATGTATCAAAAAAGACCACCAACATTCTTAAAGTGACCTGTACAATTCAAAAGTAACCTGTGCTGTTTAAAAACAATAGTGAAACTTTGTAAAAATGAAAACCACTGTCAACAAGTCAAGCAAGAAAATATTAAAAGATCAACTTTGAAAGTAAAAATAGAATCCCCCCACTGAATACTCTTAAGTAAATAGGATGCAGAAACATAACTTTAAACTCAAAGTTCAGAAGCCTTATACTTCAGGTCACTAGTAATGGATACTGTTCTGCCTCCCCTGGCTGTGCATAGCAAGTGTAAGCTCCTAATCTGTAGCAAAATGTATTGAGAAGTTTACTCACCACTACAGATAGTGTTAGGAGACAGTGACTCAATTGAAATGACACCTGTGGAGACCTTTAAATAGTTTAATTTCCAAACTGTGCAGATCTTAATACAAGAAATCATTCTAAGTAGGTCAAATAATGATGCTTTGACACACTCCAGCAATAGACATGTAGCTGCAATGGAGTCTAACACACAACTGAAGAAAATGGGGGAGAAGGGAGGAGTTAACTAACAAAGCTAGGCTACAGGAGAACAGCTAGGACAAAATACAAAAAAAGGCAATTTCTTAGCTGAACAACAAATACACAAGTATGTGTAACATGACACTCCCTGCCTGAAATCTTTACATTTCACCAAACAACAATAACAATAAACATTAAGTCCATGATATATTTGGAACCTCTTATCCTATGGAACCTGAAAATCAAGAGGGATGGGAGAACAACAGGATAAATGCAAACATCATAATGAATTATTGCTGTTGCCAACACCTCTGAAGACATGGGCAAGCAGGAACAGGAACAGATGAAAATTCAGGTAGCAGAATCTGAAGATGCGTTTTCATGCTTGGAAAGAAGTAACACCGGATCAGTGACAGGTCTGGAGAAAAGTTGCATTGAACCTTCCTTAATTACCTTGACCTCTACCTTCTGAACCTTTCCATCATTACTGGGCATAGTTTGTGTAATGAGTCTCATAAGCCAGTGGTTACAATGAGCATCTTTGTCTTTGAGCAGAACCACATCACCTACTCTTAAATTCAGCTTATTGACTTGCCATTTACTGTGACCTTGAAGAATGGAAAGGTATTCCTTCTTCCAATGGCTCCAGAACACATTAACAAGGTGTTGAACTTGTTTCCATTGTCGTCTATGAATATTAGAGCAGTCAAGGTCCCCTGAAGGAGCAGGCACTACTACGATTTTTTGAGTGAGCATAGTAGCTGGAGTGAGCAACAATGGAGAATCTGGATCCACAGACATTGGAACTAGTGGTCTGACGTTGATTATGGCAGAGACCTCTGCCAGAAGGGTAGTTAAGATCTCGTGAGTGAGTTGGGAAGATGTGAGACTGAGCAGCATAGAATCTAGGCTCCTTGGAGTGATCCCAATCATGTGTTCCCAAGAACCTCCCATGTGAGACAACTGAGGAGGATTGAACTTCCAGTCACACCCTTTGGTAATTAAGCATTTCCTTACCTCCAAATCATGGTTTGCCCCTGTGAAGTTGGTTCTGCAGTCTGATCTTAGCAGCTTTACTGGTCCTTTTATAGAGAGAAATTTTCTGACGGCATTAATAAAACATGAAGTCTCCACAGACTCTATGACTTCAACGTGCACAGCACGAATGCTGAGACAAGTAAACAGTATGACCCAATGGATGTAAGTCCCATGAGTTGCTACAGACCAGGGGCCAAAAACATCCATGCCAACATAAGTAAAGGGTGGATCTGTGCTTACTGTTGTCAGATGGGAGATTTGCCATCTGTTGTTGCTGGTGTCTCCCTCTCAGTTTTTGACATTTGACACATTTATGAAGTATGAAGGATATGTGCCTTCTAGCACTGACAATCCACAAACATGTGGATCTTATAGCACCTTCAGTAAAGTGGCGACCTTGGTGCTGAACTTGCTCATGGCAATGTCTTACCAGTAATGTTGCAATGTGATGGCCTGGAACAATGACAGGATATTGTTCTATATTGTTGAGGTCAGCCCTTCCCAAGCAACCTCTAACTCTGAGACTGTCCTGGTTATCGATTATTGGGTTTAGTTTAAAAGAGAGCTGCCTTTAGAAAGATTGAGCCCCTTTGAAATGCTATGGATTTCCTGAGAGTACACCTCATGTTGAACACTTTGGATAATTGCTTGCTCCGCTTGAGAGACTTCATTGATGGAGGGATGTTCTTTACATATGTGCCACCCTTGACAGGCATTAGGATTGTTGTTTTGGTTTACAAATCAGTGAGCAACGTGAATAAGTGATGCACTTGCATGTACAGTGGATGACCACCTGGAGAAACATTTAAAACAATGAGAACTCAGCCCCACTCACACAAGTGGCAAGTGTAATGGTGGTAGGTCTGATTTCTTTGTCGGAATCAGGGTTTACCAGTTCAAAGTTGGAATCAACATGGTTTGTAACAACCTCTTGGAGAAGAAATCCTAGGGAAGATGTTCAAGAAATGTCCTGAAAGGCAGATGCTGATACAGTATGGGTCCCATGATCAGCAGGGCTGATGTTAGTAGGAACGTAATGCCATTGGTTGGGAGCAGAAAACTTCCTAATGCATTCCACCCTATTACTGACATACATATTGAACTGTCTTGTTTGGTTGTATATGTACGCAAGGACTATTTTACTGTCTGTGTAGAAGTCAAATGAATTAATTTTCATGTCCATTTCAAGATTTATAAGCTCAGCAATTTCAATAGCTAACACTGCTGCACAAAGTTCAAACCTTGGCACGGTATGAGCAGGCTTTGGAGTGAGTTTCGCCTTAACAAGGACAAATCCGACAGTTACTTTTCCATCTAATCCTATTACCTTGAGATAGGCCACAGCAGCTATAGCTTCAATGGAAGCATCAGATAATATGTGAATCTCTCTTTAGATAGCATTGATATTTCCGGTAGGGGTGTAGCAGTGTGGTATTTGAAGTTTCTCCAAGGCATTCAGGGAATTCTTCCATCTTTGTTGTTTTTCTCTGGGGAGAGGGGTATCCCAATACGCATTTTCAGAAGTGAGCTGCCTTAATAGTAGCTATGAAGCCCAGTGGATTGTAGATGCTGTTTACTACAGACAAAACTCCACATTTGGTGAAGGGCTTGTCACAAGCTAACATTTGAAATTGAAATATGAATGTGTCTTGCATGACATTCCACAGCAGCCCGAGGCTGCATTGCAAGAGGGTAATATTAGACCCTAGTTCAAAGTTCTTTAGACTGCCAGCATGATCCTCAGAAGGAAAGGCTCCATTTACCTTGACGCTGTTGGAGGCTATCTTGTGAAGTCTGAGATTAGATACAGCCAGCATATCTTGAGTTCTGGCAAGAAGATTAATCGCCTCTTCCTCTGTGTGAAAAGATTTAAGGTTAAAATACAACCATTTGTGAAGGGCACTGACCAGATGCTATTGACACAATGGGAGGAAGCTCAGCAATCTGCCTCTATGGCTTTTGCAAAAGTCCTGATTGATTTTTATGAATGTAGGATCATGACCCTTTCTAAAAATATTTGTGATCTTTGCGAGAAAGTTCAAGTGTTCAAAGACAAAACTATATATAAGGAACAGGTTTCCCTACTTTCTGGTGGATTGATGCAAATAGAGAATAATCTTAAAGCTAGGATGATCAGGAAATTTCAATGTGATGTTAGGAACTATTCTGCCGGTAATCCCTTTGAGGTAAGGAAAACAGTTCCGTTTAGTGATAAAAAAGTTTCCACCATGGCCAATTTTATGAGAAAGAGAAAACGTTCCATTTTAAAGAAATCAGAAGTTTCTTCTGATATGTCAGCTGATGAGTTTTCATCAATGACTGATAATGAAGGTATTACACCATGTAATTACCCAAGCAATAAGAAAGGGAGTTCTGAGTTCCCTTTAGGAGAACTAGGAGGGGAGGGAGAAAACATAGAAGGAACAGAAACAAGTTTGAAAAACTCAGTCATGGCAATACAACAAAAGGGTAACAAAAGAAAGTCACATTGAACCAAGTTTCATTTTTTTGTAGAGTAAATTCATTAAGGAAAAAATGTAAATGGGAAGAATCTAAATATATCATGGAAAGATTACAAAAAAACATTTGCCAGTATCCCACATTGATGGATGAAATGGGGCTTAAAAATTTGTAAGATACACCCTACAGTGATCGATTATGTTGCAGCAGCCATGAAACAGTGGCAAAGCACTTTGCAGTTACACCATGATAAAGAACAAATTACAGGGAAAAAAATTCAAAGGGGATATCATCTTCTGTTGGTATTGTGGCATCATCCATGAAGACAGTGGGATGCTGCTCAGTGGTTGGCTCATACCTGCCTATGTCACATATGGTCCGGAGTGGTACGTCTCAGGTCATTCACATCCACATGGACTATGACTGAGTCATACTGATACTTGAGGGTTAGTGACCTCATGCTTGCATGTGATGAATCTTTGTCCCTGACAGGTAACTAACTGTAACTTCTCTTTATCTAGCCTGGTGAGGGAGACATTGGTATGTCTCACAATGGAGTCTCCTAGGAACAATATATTTGATTCTGTGGTGTTGCACCTCATGGCCTTGATAGTTGAGGCACAATGACAGGTGGTTTTATGTGATGTGGTGGGAGTTGTCTTATTTGTGTGCATGCAGTGTTTCTGACAACTGTGTTTGAGAGGAATTTGAGGTTTGGGTACGTTACATGTGAGCACATCCTCAATTATAGTTTATTGGCCGTTTGGGCAGTTTTTCCATCCCTTTCAACTTTCTAGTTTAAAAGCCTGCATTTGTGCTTATTTCCCACCTGTCCTTTAACTATTCTAGTCCAGTTACAGACTTGCTGTATCCAGGACTGTTTGTAAGCTTCTGAGCCCCCAAGCCTTTCTGTGTTGGAGGGAAGCCTTTTAGCTTATCAGTGGGAGTGGTAAGCACTAGGTAGCCTATTTACCACAAGGGGAGTGGTTTCTGGCCCAGAAATTGTAGTTTATTGGACGTTTGGATAGTTTTCCATCCCTTTCAACTTTCTGGTTTAAAAGCCTGCATTTGCACTTGTTTCCCACCTGTCCTGTAACTAGTCTAGTCCAGATACAGATTTGCTGTATTCATGACTGTTTGTAAGCTTCTGAGCCCCCAAGCTTTTCTGTGTTGGAGGGAAACCTTTTAGCTTTCAGTGGGAGTGGTAAGCACTAGGTAGCCTATTTACCACTAGGGGAGTGGTTTCTGGCACAGAAATTGTAGTTCATTGACCGTTCAGGCTGTTTTTCCATCCCTTTCTGGTTTGAAAGCCTGTGTTTGCATGACTTTGCGCTTGTTTAAGCTCTGCACTGTGGCACCAAGCTGAGGTAAACTATTCCTGGTGCCAGAAAGTCTCCTCTTCAGTTTTTCCCATAGATCTTGCTAGTTCCTTATCTCTTGCACTTCAAATAGCTTAATCGCTCAGCACTTCAACAGGTTTTTGTAGCAATTATTGTAGCACACTTAAGTGCCATGAGCACTAGTCATTCTTCAAGGAAATAGCTCCAGTACATAGCAGTTATGACCACCCCCCTCCTGGCATGATTAAAGGGCAGTTCCCTGAGGTTTCTCCTACTAGCCTGGTACACTTGGGTATTCTGAGCTAGTGTAGCAACTGTCTCATGTACACAGACAACCCTCTCCTCTTACCTCCCAACACTCGACTTGTGAGAGATGCACTTATATCACCAAATTGGAAGCTATGCACTCTCCAGCCAAGACTGGACTAGCTGGTTAAGAAGAAAAGGTCAATACCTGCAGCACACCACATGGAACACATAGCCCTCTGGAACACCCACTGTCACAGCTCTTGCATGAAAACACAAACCACACACCCACCTTCATGGAGCCTCTTAAATAGAAATTTACCCAAACAGCAGAGACCTCCAAAACAGAAATGCACTCAACCACCACAACACAGCACAAACCGTAGGACACATAGCTCACCTCCAAATTATGCCCCTCAACCTAAGCCCCTAAGGCTAAACACCTTGCCCAATACACTAATCATAGGTGACTCAATACCAAGGCACACAGATGTCCCACTCACTAGGTTGAATAAAGAGAAGGTGACAGTCAGCTGTCTATCAGGTGCCAGAATCCGACATATAACACACGCACTCAGGTCACTCCACAACAAGTACAAGTATGACACTGTCATTGTCCATGTGGGTGCAAATGACCTGAGACGCACCTCCCTGGACTACATGAAAAGAGACTTGGTGGAACTCTCGGATTATGTGGCTGAGGCAGGTATGACACTAGACCTGAGCAGTATCCTACCATCAACCAGAATGATATCGCAGTACAAACAAACAATGATTGACTTCAACAATTGGCTAAGTTTCTGGAGTCATTCTAAGGGGATCTGTCTGCGTGGGATGACATGATTCACAGACCTAGATGCTTTGCCAGAGATAGCCTGCATCTGTCACCCCTGGATTTTTGGGTACTGGCTAGGGCTCTTCCCACTCCTGTAGCGCCTTTTTAGGCGGTGTTCCAAAGACCAAATTACCACCATAACAGCTATAAATAAATGCAATCTGAGGGTCATGCTGCTCAATGCCAGAAGTCTAAATCTCAAGATGCACTCACTCAAAGCACTCCTCAAAATGGAGAACACTGACATTTGTACTGTAATGGAGACCTGGTTTAAAGCAACAGAAAGCACCCCTGCACTACCAGGCCATAAATCATTCCACACCTTTCGACCACAAAGCATGGACCAAAGCTCCAAAGGCGGTGGTGTCTCCATATTCATAAAGGATATGCACACCTCCAGACTAGTAGCCCAGCATAATGCATCTGAGATATTTCAGGTACAACTAACATTTGGCAGTCCAGGTCATAGCATACTATAAGTCCCCAACCATGTCCCTAGACTCTCACTCCATGTTCCTAATTACCCTAGAATCTATCAAGGTCCATCCCAACACTCTCTTACAAGGAGACTTCAACTATAACTCCATCAAGTGGGAAAACTACTCAAGCACCAATACACTGGCCCAGCACTTCCTGCAATTCATCAGTTCCAATGCCCTAGACCAGCTCATCCTGACTCCCACTAGAGGAAGCAATATCCTTGACCAATAGAGGAACCAATATCCTTGACCTGGTTATTACTGACATGGGCGACCGTTGCTCTACACCAATGGTTAATCCCTCCCTGGTCAGATCCAACCATAAATTAATCACCATGGAAATCCACATCTCGCCCACACACCCCACAAGGGTAACCACTTTGAAAAACTTCTCCAAAGCAAACTTTGGACTCCTAAAAACAGAGGTGGCTAACTTTGTGGCACCCATGCAGATGGAAAATAGCTTCATGACTGCTGAATCATACACCAATGCGCTGTATGAAGATGTACACAAATGTATGGAACTAGCCATACCCAACAGAACCAAGATGGTCTCCTCCAAAAAAAAAAGAAGCCAATCTGGTGGTCCCCTGTCATTAATAAACTCTACAACAGAAGGAAGAAGCTGTTGCAGAGAAAGGTAATGTCCCAAGACCAGAAAAACTAACTTATTAGACTCAACAAAAAGTTGAGATCCCTCATCCAATTCTCTAAAGCCAGCTATGAAGACAGAATTGCGGCCACATCATCACAAAGCCTTCTATAGCTATGTCAAGAACCTCCATGGCAAAACACAGATTTGTCTATGAGATACTGCACAATGGTACCTCCTATACTGAGCCAACAGATATTGCAAACATACTGGCTGACAGATTCAGTGCCAACTTTACCCCTCTTCCTCTCCAAAGGACCAATCACAATACCGGAAGAATGCCAGGCACCCAGCATTACTGCAGCACAGGTTAAAGCTGCATTGTCCAAGGCCAAGAATACAGCTTCCATGGGACCAGATAATATCCGTGGCTGTGTTCTACATGAACTACAAAGTGAACTGGCACCATGTTTGTGTGCCCTGTTCAGTCACAGCCTCATCTCAGGCTTTGTCCCTACTGAATGCCGCACTGCTACAGTCATCTCTTCTCCATAAAGGGGGAGTGACTACAGACCCTGGGAATTATCGCCCCATTAGCCTGACTAGTCTGATATGTAAAGCTATGGAATGCATCATCATGGACCTGATTAACAAAGATATAGGAAATCTCCATACTCTAGACCCCACACAATTTGGCTTTGTGAAAGGGAGATCATGCCTGCTCAACTTGGTTGACTTCTTTGAGTCAGTCACCAGGGGTGTGGAGGAAGGTAAGGCAGTGCATACAGCATACCTTGATCTGGCCAAGGCCTTTGATACCATTCCTCACTCGGGAATTACTGATAAACTCACCAAACTAGGCATCAATCCCTATATTACTGGGTGGGTTGCAAAATTGGCTCACAGATAGAACACACAGTGTGAAAGTAGTGGACTCTAAGTCAGACTGCCGACCAGTCACAAGTGGAGTCCCACAGGGATCGGTCCTGGGTTCTCTCCATACCTCTCAACCTGGAAACATCAAAAATCTGGACAAAGGCCCATAAAAATGGGTACAAATCTGTACGCTGCTTAACATAGTATTTGCATACATAATTGTGTAACCCCGCCCACTCCTATGGAATTGTGGGATACCAACTTTCAAATGCAAACTAAAGAGATAACCAAAATATGGCTCAAGCACAATCTCTGCAGAAGTAAAAGTCATATAAATAATCCATATTAAAGAGATCTATAACTAATGAAGAAGTTACTGCTAGCAAACAACTTTATATTTCGTTTCATCTACAAATAAAGTGTCTGTTGTTGCCCTTCAGGAATAAATTACCTATGATAGATTAAAAAAAAATAAACTAGTAATATTGCAATAGAGAATGGATGGCAAACTGATAACAGGTTCATAGTTACTAGGTATCATTAAATAACACAGTCTGAAATAAGCAAAGACTGAAAGCTGCGATGCCTGAATGACGTTAGAATACTATTAAGTAAAATAAAAGTAACAACACAGTGAAGCTCTGTAATGTCTGCATGCCTACACACAAGGCTGCCATTAAGTAAATTTCACACACGTACACTGATACCTCTCAACCTTTTATAGCAAGAAATCTGGACAAAGCCATAAACAAAAGTGGGACAATTGCCCAAAAATAGGGACAATTTTTAAATAATGCTCTCACAAACTTAGAAAGTTGATAGAATAACAGGTTTTGCATTAGCATGAATTTTCTGAAGTGTATGAAGTCTGAAACTCAAATGTCTATCATTATTTTCTAACTTTAATTTTTAATTATTTGCCACTAATTTGCCAAAAAAACACACATTTATGAAAAATGGACCAAAAATAGAAGGCAAAAAATCTGGACATTCTGTGGAAATCTGTACAGTTGAGAGGTATGATTATGCTACCAGCCTTGTTACCATGTAAGGAAGTGTACTTTTGTACAGAATTTTTAGCCTGTCATTACTCTGATGACGCCCTACTTAATCTATGCTTATACTTCCTGTTGATCTGTGCCTTTACCTTGTTCAACTTTATTACTTTGTTCAACTTTATTATACCCATAAATAAACCGCAAGTTATATAAAACCAACAAATTCACTGTCATCAAGCAGGTAGGACTGCTTAAAAAAAAAATCAATAAATCTGAGTGCCAAGAACGCAACACAAAAGAAAATTTGAAACTTGTAGAACAAAGGACAAGCATTAAGACTTTTCAAAAGATAACCATTTCCCTCTCGACTCCATAACAGTTTTTCATCACTACTGCTTTCTTTCCTTTAAAAATGATCTCCTTCTCCTGTATGGCACTAAAATGTAGGGGCTGACATATAAGACACTGAATTCCCACTTAGTTAACACAACATCCCATATCCTCATTTCTAATAAAGGCAAACCATGTCCCCAGCAAAAACATCTTGAAAGCTCGCACACATTCAGAAACAACCATTTCTAGTAGGAACAGACTAACTACTACTACCTGGCAGTAACAAGTTGGCGGGTGCAGCAACACCGAATCTGCACGTACAGTGGACATCCAGTTGCAGCACAGCAAACCAAGTGCTTGTGATCTGTGGTGGTTTCGCATAAACAATGTCACAATGTTTAACATCAGCTACTTATCATGGCAAAAACAGTGCTACCCATAAGACTAGTGACCAAAATTAAAGAAATATGTAACATTTGAATGCACTACACACAATAATATACTAAGTAACCAGGGCCGAAGGACTGGCTTACCACAAAAGGGTGCAGAAACTTTTTTGGTGTAAAACGAGGTCTATGCAGTCACACACACACACACACACACACACACACACACACACACACACACACACACACACTCGGTTAATCCAAACCTGATCTGAAATGGGCGACCAAATCAAATGGCAAACAAGCGCGGCTGTTCATGCATTTGTAATCTGAAACGAGCGACCTGCTGTTGCTGATAATTTCCTGTCCGTGCATTTGTAATCCAAAAGAAACGGCTGGAGTGCTACTGTTAAAACAAACCGCTCGCATTTGCATCCAGACCAGCCGGAAATGACAACATGAGCTCCTTGAGCTCAATTCTAACTGGCTGGTAGCCCTGATGGAGCTGGTGTCATCATGCACGTGATGATGTCAGCTCTGACAGCACGGTATTTGAAAACATTAAAAAATAAATGAAAAAAATCGGAAATGAAGGGATGCCACTCGAGAATCGTGGCACCCCTTCATTTGGACCCTAAAACTCGGTAAAAACCGAGTAATTCAGTATGGATGAGAGGTATGGTTCTCTCCTGTTCATTATCTACTTCTCAGAAGTCCAGGCCAACACAAAGGGACTATGGCTGACCAAGTACGCAGACGACTGGAAACTGCGAGCTATTATTAACTAAGTGATGTAGACATCCTACAGAAAGGCCTCCGTGAGACAAATGACTGCTGTCAAAACCCTTAAGCTTAATGCCAAAAAATGTGTTGTCATCCCCTTTGGTAAAAACTCAGGTCCCACTAATTACCACATCGATGGGAGGCCACTGAACACTGAAGGTGTTATAAGAGATCTTACCAAGGGTTTTGCATCCAGGAAGAAAGGTCAGCGTCTCTCTCTACTCTTCCCTCATTAGACCAATCATCAAGTATAATGCCCCATTTGGCATGTACCTCACTAGACACCTGCAACAGCTGGAGAGGCCACAGAAATACCTCACAAAGAGGATCCTAGGCATTAAACACATGTCCTACATGGACAGACTCAACAGACTCCAGCTATTCTCTGTCTCATATCGCCTACTTAGAGGCAATCTCTGCTTGACTTACAAAGCCATGTCTGACCAGCTCTGTCACAAATGATACATCTAAAGAAATCCCAATCCCTCCGCACCACACGCTCCAGAGACCTCAACATCATTACCACAGTCAACAGAACATGCTGGAGGGACAAGTTCCTCACCAAGAGACTGCCCATGCTCTGGAATAGACATCCCAAACTTGTCAAGCAGAACACCTCGCTGACCCTCTTCAAGAGTAATCTTGATGAGTGGATGAGTAATAGAAAGTTCACTCCGGGGATCACTCCAGTGGCAATACTTGATAGAGGCACGGTTAACTAACATCGGGCGGCACGATGCCAGGGTACTTCTATGGGCTAGGCTTGTAAAGGCTCCAGGGCCATTAGCCTATTTCACACCTATGAACCTATGAATAGACTTCCCATACACGTCACGCAGTGCACCTCGGTGACCTTCTTCAAGCGCATCCTTGATGAATGGATGGGAAACCACAAATTCATCCCAGGGGTTCCACCTGTGTCCCTCAATGACAGGGGCAACAGGTGCTGACTGAGGTTTTCTTTTGGGGATAAACTCTTGGCTAGGAGTGTAAGGGCCCCAGGGCCATTAGCCTAGTAACTTCCTATGAGCCTATATGTGGGTTAATGTGTCTAGTCCTTTGTATGTACTGTGAGTGTTGTGTGTGTGCTGCTGACAACCTGTTTGGTGTTTCTTTGTGGCTATAAATAGAGATATATAGTCGAAAACACATCTGACACAGATATCCTCCAGAAGGGCCTCACAGAAATGGATAACTGGTGCCAGAGCCATGGCCTGAAGTTAAACGCCAAAAAATGCATAGTCATACCCTTTGGGAAAAACAAGGCTACCCCTAGCTACCATATAGGTGGCAATCCACTGAGCACAGAAAAAGTCATCAGAGATCTGGGGACCCAGGTTGACAGTAGCCTTTCGTTTGACACTCATGTTGCTAAAGTAGTTAGGAAAACCTTCTATATCACCCACCTGATCATGAAAGGATTCACATCTAGATCAAGGGAGGTCATCGTCCCCATGTACTCATCACTTATTAGACCTATGATTGAGTACAATGCCCCATTCGGAATGTATCTGACCAGACACCTGCTGCAGCTTGAAAGGCCCCAAAGTTCCTCACCAAAAGGATAAAGGGTCTCAAAAATATGTCTTATGCTGCCCGACTGAAAGAACTCCAGCTCTATTCAGTCTCATACCGCTTGCTCAGAGGTGACCTGTGCCTGACATATAAGGCCATGTCAAACCCAGATTTGATGAATATGCTTCACCTCAAAAATCTAGATCCCTCAGAACCACAAGGGCGGAGACTTAAACCTTGACACGGTTATAAATAGAACGTGCTGGAGGGACAGATTCATCACCCAGAGACTCCCTATGCTGTGGAACAAAATCCCGGTACATGTGAGGCAGAGCACCTCTCTGGTCTTGTTCAAGAGGAATCTTGACCAATGGATGGGAGATTGCAGATATACCCCAGGGATTACTTCAGCGTCACTGCTTGACAGAGGCACAGCAAAATGATAGGCATAGTTTTTATTCAAACTAAAGGGGTGGCGAAAGCCACATAACTATGGGCTAGGCTTATAAATGCCCTTGGGCAGATAGCCTAGTATGAACCTATGAACCTATGAACCTATGAACATATATACAGACATATTTGTGTATTTGTGTGTGTGTGTGTGTGTGTGTGTGTGTGTGTGTGTGTGTTTGTGCATATATATATAGATGTGTGTGTCTATATATGGGTCTGCTTTGAACCACTGAAATTACATTTCTGCAAAATGTAATTTGAGGACTCCATTTTTGTGAAAGTGATTTTATACGAATATGCACTTTCACGAGAAACCAGTTCACCAAACAGTAAGCATGTTTGAGTTAGGCATAAATGTGTTTAGCGTAGGTAAGTTTTTTTTTTTTGCTGTTCAGAGAATCGTTTTTTCGCGAAATTGAATTTTTGTATAAATGCACTTTCGTGAAAATGGAATCGCGAAATTACGTTTTGGAGTAATGTCATTTTGGTGGGTCAAAGTAGACCCTAATATATATTTTATATATATATATATATATATATATATATATATATATATATATATATATATATATATATGCACACACACACACACACACACACAAACATGTACATATGTATATAAAGAGATAGATATAGGTAACATATACATATATATATATATATATATACATATATATATATATATATATATATGTGTGTGTGTGTGTGTATCCACACGCATCCACACACACACACACACACACACATACATATTTCCTTGGCATAAAGTCTGATGATGGTGGTTGTGAAATGGGTGTAGTTAGCAAATCCCATTCTGATAATCAAAATCTCCAGCAAGGACAACACCAAACAAATGCTTTGTGTGTTAATCATGGGCTTACCTTCAATGCTCTGAAGTGCAGCATTTTTTTATGTTGGTAAAGCTTGTATCTGTACCACTTAGCATACAAATATCTCACTTTGCCACAAATTCTTGTGCTTCGCACAGCTTATCCTTTGTGATATCTCCTCAAATTCCAAATAATTTATATCCTTATTGTATTCATCCTTTATTAGGCCCATCACCGAAAATAGTGCCCCCATTGGCACATGTCTCACAAAGTACTGAAAGCGGCTCCAAATACTTCAACATTTCCTCAACAAAAAGATCTCAGGTCTCAGTAACCCTAACTGCTGTAATAAACTCATAGACCTGTCTCTCTACAAAGTGTCCTACACATTCCTGAGGGGACGTGTCCACTAAAGTTTCCATGCAATTAAGGACCCAGCACTCTAAGATCGCCATCACCACAATAAAATTAGTTGTAAACCTATACCATCACATCAACAATACCAGAAGGCTTGACAAGTATTTTACCCAATGCATGCCACATTTGTGAAATAGGCTAATTTTACATGTCAAATACAGTACTTCTCTTGCAACATTTATAAACAGTTTGGACAACTATAAGAAATCAGGACAAAACCAATGAAAACAGCAAATCCATTTTTTCAAAAATTGTGTTATGTTCCCATATCCAGAGAAAAGTAAATATTATTTTCTTTCAGTCTTTTTTGTATGAAATCAGACTTTCATTTTTCTGACCTTTCTACATCTACCAGCAGGGAAAACTACTAATGGGACTCTGGGTGTGTTATCTACTACCTGATTAACTTCCCATGACATTAAACTACTAATGGGACTCTGGGTGTATTATCTACTACCTGATTAACTTCCCATGACATTAAACTACTAATGGGACTCTGGGTGTGTTACCTACTACCTGATTAACTTCCCATGACATTAAACTACTAATGGGACTCTGGGTGTGTTATCTACTACCTGATTAACTTCTCATGACATTAAACTACTGATTAAACAAAAGCACAGAGCCAGAGCCCTAGACAAATCCACCAAAAACAAAACCAATCTCATCACCTACCATCAATTATGAAACCAAACTAAGAAAAAAAATCAACAATGGTAAAAAACATTACTTCCAAACCTCTCAACAAAAGTTCCTTCACAACCCACAAAATTTCTGGCAATCAGCTACCTCCTCAACCGTGGAAATCCTTTACCCCCACTCCTTCCACATCCAATACCTCCAAACCCTTAGCCTCACAGCTCAACTTGAACTTTATTAACTCCATCACCTGCCTCCTAGATAGCCACTAACATCTACCACTCATAATACCCTCCCCTGCTTCAAGTACTACAAAATCCTTCTCATTTATACCTATTCAAACTTCTTACATTAAAAAGCTCCTAAGTAACTAAAACCCTGCTGCCTTGCTGCCGACCAGTTACCAAATGAATTCTTAAAAATAGCAGCTCCATCCAGCACCTGTCCTATCTCTATACTAATCAATCATTCTATCTCTGAACAATATATTCCTCACCTCTGGAAAGTCACTCACATCACCCCCCTCCACAAGGGTGCCCCCCCCCCCGGAGATATCTCTAACTACTGCCCCATTGCTATCCTCCCACCTATAGCTAAGATCCTACAGAAATGTATTCAGCAACAACTCCTAAATCACCTTACCACTAATAACCTTCTAGCAGATACCCAAGAAGGCTTTCAACCCAAGCATAGTACTAACACAGCCTTAATAACCTTCACCAACACTGTTCATCACCTTATGAACAATGGACAACTAGTCTCTGCCATTTTCCTGGACATGTCAAAAGCTTTTGGCACCATTTCCCACCAACCACCAAGTACTACTTAAACACGCGATGTACAATCTCAGTTAATCATCCCCGACATGGTTCCACAGTGATCTATCAAACCATCAACAGGCTACTAAATGGGAGAATAATCTCTCCCCTCTACTGCCAGAATCCACTGGAGTACCCCAAGGTTCAATACTTGACCCCCTTCTCTTTCTCATATTTACTAATAACCTTAATTCAGCAACCCAACATGCCTCAGTCATACAGTACACAGGCAATACATCTCTTATCTGCTCTGTCCCTTCCCCACAAGAAATACAAGATAAGATGCAAAAATCATTTCAGGAAATTGAAACTTACCTATCAAACCACCAATTCATTCTTAACCTAAATAAGACTAAATTAATGATTTTCACAAACAAAACTACCAAACAGTGCTCCCTACCCCTCTTTATTCAATCCACCAATGGTACCAAAATTGAGTCTATAAACCAAGCCAAACTCCTAGGTATTACATAATGTCACTGGAGGAAAAGCTCTCACATAAATGCACTCCTAATGTCAATAAGGTTGTCAGTACTACACACACTGTACCAATCACACACAATTCCATATATGCCAAGGCATAGGATCATAGGAGGTTACTAGGATATTGGCCCTGAGGCCCTTATAAGCCCAGCCAAGAGTTTAGCCTGTGTTTAGACAAATCAGCACCCAATACCCCTGTCCAGCAGGAACAAGGATGGAATCCCAGTGTATATTTTCTGTTTCCCATCCAGTTATCCAGGTTGCGCTTAAAAGAGGTAAAGAGGTACTCTGCTTGATGTGGAGGGGAAGTCTATTTCATAGATGAGGGAGTCTCTGGGACACAAATCTGTCCAGTCAACAAGTCTTGTTGACATCACAGACCAGGTTGAGGCTGTGCTTGTGGGTTACTCGAGTGGAGCTTGACTTGTGGATATGCAGCAGTCCTAAGGTGGGGTTCATGATCACCTTGTATGTCAGACAGAGGTCACCTCTGAGGAGTCTGTATGAAACTGAGTAGAGGGATAAGACTTTTAGCCTATCTGTGTATGGTAGATGTTTGAGGCCCTGGATTCTCCTAGAGAGGAACCTCTGTGGTCTCTCCAGCTGCTGCATGTGCTTTGCGAGGTACATGCCGAAAGGTGCATTTTACTTAATAATGGGCCTTATATGGGAAGAATACAGTGGTGTTATGACCTCCTTCTCCCTGGATGAGATACCCTTACTTATGAGGTGGGCCATGTAGAAGGCTTTGCGTACCACGGAAGCAACATGGTAGTCAAGGGTCAGGTTGCTATCAATGTGGGTGCCCAAATCCCTCACGACTGATTGAGTGCTTAGGGTGTTGTTATTAATGTGATAATTTGTGGGGACATCACTCTCCCCAAAGGGGATAATGATGCATTTTTTTGGTATTTAGCTTGAGGCCATGTTTCTGGCACCAGTCATTTGTCTGAGTGAGACCCATTTGGAGGATGTCCACATCACTAGGGCAATTGATGACAGCACCCAGCTTGCAGTCATCTGCAAGCTTGGTTGGTCATAGCCCACTGGTTTTGGCCTGCACCTCAGAAAAGTATATCCCAAATAACAGGGGCCCTAAGACTGAACCCTGGGGTATGCCTCTTGTTACAGGTCTACTACTTGAGGTGGCTTCCTCTATTTTGACTACGTGGATTCTATCAGTGAGCCAGTTTGCTACCCATCTGGTAACTTATGAACTGATGCCTAGTTGAGAGAGTTTATCTATTATGCCCGAGTGGGGAATAGTGTCAAAGGTTTTGGCCAGGTCAAGGTAGGCGGTGGGTACTGTCTTCCCCTCGTCCATGGCTTTGGTGACTGTCTCAAAGAAGTTGACCAAATTTAGCGGACATGACCTCCCCTTGATGAAGACAAACTGTGTGGGATCAAGTGTTTGGAGGTTCCAATATCCTTGTTAACAAGGTCCATAATAATACGTTTCATGGCCTTGCAGATCAGGCTAGCTAGGCTGATGGGGCTATAATTTCCCAGATCGGTGGATGCTCCACCTTTGTGTAAAGAGATGACAGTGGCTGTCCTCGACTCAGCTGGATGAAGCCAGTACTCAGGCTTTGGTTGAATAGGGTGCCTAATTGTGCTGCAAGTTCCTGGTGGAGTAAACGTAGGAGGCAGCCTGGGATGTTATTGGGTCCCATGGAGGCTGTATTTTTTGCCTTTGAGAGAGCAGTGATGACCTGTTCCCTAGATATAAGGGGAAGAGGGCAGGTACTGCGGATGTCCTGATTTACTAATGAGGGGACAGAGGGGTACAGTTTTCGCTAAATCTGTCACCCAGCAAGTTTTCTATATCTATGGCATTTGTATATGTGGCATTCAAATGTAACTTACCTAAACCACAAAGACCCCCTAGGTAAAGTACCCTTAAACTCCCTCAGCCACCCTGAATGCACTCTTTCAAAATAACACCCACATCAACCCATACAGCCAAATCTCATGGAGCCTCTACTTTGAAACCCATATGGCAAACCACCACAGAATCTAACATTCTGGTCAATGGAGGCCTCATTTTGCGATACATTGATGTCCCTCTCACCAGGCTGAGTACAGAGAAAGTCATGGTCAGTTGCTTATCGGGGGCCAGGATCCACCACATTGGTAATGCACTCAGGTCGTTGGACCACAAGTACCTGCATGACTCAGTAATAATCCATATGGGTTTAAATGACCTGAGATGTACCTCCCCAGACAGTATGAAGAGGGACATCGTGGAGCACTCAAAATGTGTGTCTCAGGCTGCTATGAGCATAGCATAAAGCACCATTTTACCTTCTCCTAGGATGATGCCACAGTATGAAGAAAAGATGACTGACTTTAATAATTGGCTTAGTTTCTGGTGTCATTCTACTGTGATGCAATATTTGTCAGCATAGAAGGATATGGTTAACAGACCATGCTGCTTTGCCAGGGATGGTCTGTACCTCTCCCGTCCATAAAACACCACTCAAACTTCTGTCATTACAATCCACCGGTATCAGTCAATAAGCAAAATATCTGCAGAAAAATATTTGCAGAAGTAAAATTCATCCAAATAATTCCACATTAAAGAGATTTGTAACTAATGAAGAGGCTGCTACTAGCAAACAACTTTACATTTCAGTGTTTCATCTACAAATTCCCCCCTCCCTAACCCTAAAGCCCCAACTGATCCTTAAAGCTACATTCCACTTCCCCTCCAATTCCAGATCACTCCCTAAACCTAAATTACCTTAGACCTCCTGCTCACCATGGCTCAGTAAACTGAAAATTCTCAACCCCCTCCCTAACCCTAATGTTCTTATCACTCCCTAAACCTAAAATCCCCTGTCTTCTCCCTATACTAAAAATAACCTTCACCCTCTGCTCCATGAGCTCTTAACCTAAAATCCCCACCCCCAGCCCTAAAGTCCCGACCGTTCCATAAAATGTAAATTCCATGTCCCCTTCTAAACCTTAATATCTCTATTACACATTAAACCTAAAATTCCTGTCCCTTCTACTCTCCGTTCCCATATTTATACCCAAACGCACCCTCCCATCTCCCTTTCTCCACTTATCTGGTCCACAGCAAGCACTTGCTTGCATCCATTTCCTAGGAAGCAAGCAGATGGTATGGCAGCTATGATGCTGAACTTACATTCAGTTTTGAGCATGAGCAAATGATCAGATGGGTTTACAGCCATTGGAATTCCTGTCTGCATGTTTCTGACACCTGCTACACCAGACTTAGATGGTGAACTACTTCATATGCTATGAACAAAGTGAAGAGAAATTGGACAGAATACAGAACGCCATTACCTTAGACTACAGTAACATCATACAAGGTGTTGCTACTATTATGAATTACTACTATTATGAAATTATTATGGAATCCTTGATAATAGGTATGTTATGATAGGTGTGTTTTAGATCCAGCTTTACCAAGGAAGGCAATACAGAGAATAGTGGTAGTGAAGTGATAACATCTTGAACTTCTAAACAAAAGGGTTTAGACTAGAAAGATCTAGCACTTGGTCCCAATGATCCCTCTATGGTTTGAAAATTAGATAAGTTATGAATAATAACCTTTCCTTGGGAGACTGAATGACACTGGATTCTATGACTTGAGACAGAATTCTGTGTAAAATGTGAAGAAATAGAGGAATTTGGATCCCTGGGTGAGGGGGAATCCAATGGAAAGGAGGGTGGACTCCCAATGAAGTATTACATCCACTTTGGATTATGTTCTGATCCCAACTCTCTCTGAAACAATGTGATTCAATTAAAGAGGATGGAGTGTCAGAAAGAGAAAGATTTCCAGAGCTGGGGATGTTGAACAGGCAGGTAATCATGCTGACTGAGAGGAATGTACTTTACTTTCAGAGACATTTCCTTTCTTTATCGAACCTCCTTTCCATTTTTAAAACCTCATGACTAGCTCCACAATGCTTACATTGTTTGTTAGAAAAATGAACTAAAGAGGAGGAAAGCTATTTGTTGTGAAAAAAACAAGGTTGAAAAATCTGAATCAGTCCAACAATTAGTTTTCCCACAAGTACATCTGCTGCACAGACAACACACTAAACAAGTCTCTATTTCAGATTACACATCAGGAAAAGTTTAAGAGTGAAGCTAAGCAAATTTCTTCAAAAGTGATCTTGATGTAGTAGATCTGGAGGAAGGTCAGCAGCATCATGAGTACATGTTAAAATATCTTTAGCCGCTGGAGAAATGGATATTACAGAAGCATTTAATGAATTCTTTTACTCAGAAGAAGGGAGGTTAATCATAAATTTCTCCACATTCCAAAAAGACACAAGAAAAAACTTCAACATATGAACGTGACAGTTTAAAATCTTGAAAGTTAAAGAATACATTTATGCTCACCATATGATGAGTGCTACAGTAGCCTTAACTATATGTTTTATATTTTACATAGGCTATAACAGTCAGATAGCTTCCAAAGCTTCAGGGTACATTCCATGGGTCTAACCATCAGTGAGATTCAAAAGAGCAAATACAGACCTTTCCTGTGACCAAACAGCAAGCTCTTCTGAGGCTTACAAGGATGGATGGTTGCCTTATGCTGCTTTTTTGGGGAAAGAAATCTTCCAGTTTAGGAAAAAAAAAGTTATGTACTCACCCTAACATTCCATCTGTGTTGTCCATTTTCATTCTTCCTCACTGAAGGTTCTTGGATCTCACTCAGCCACATTTTCTAGATTATGGATCACAGTCTCAAGCTCCTCCCAATTACCATAATGCACTACAGTGTCCCTAAGAATGGTGAACAGAAATCACAAAGTATTATAGAGAGTGATGAAGTGTACTTCAGATTGGCTCAGCCATTACCAACAGTCCAAAAATGTAGATGGAACACCACCAGATATAGTAGTTCATGAAAACCCCCCCCCCACAAAAGTAATCATTGAAGCTGCTACACATTGTCATCACAGCGTCTTACATACACAGTAAGACACAAAGTCATAAAATAACAAGATTTGCAGGCAGAAACGAGAAAAATGTGGAGGAAAAATGCCTATACAGTTCCAATAGTAGTAGGAAGAGGAGGAATAGGTTATATAAAAAAAACAAACAAACCCTACTGTCATTTTTTTAGATATGCTACCCAAAAATATAACTCTGTATGAATTGCAGTAATCAATTCTGGGCCCATTGTGGGTGCTACAAAAACCACTTTTGGATAAAAAGATTGAAACAATGCTAACTTCATGAACTTTAACCATACCCGGCTTAGGAATGGGGTCCATTCCCATAGCAGTATTAGAAACCCAAAAGATTTTGAAAAATTAAACCATACATCTGACACATCCACTTAAATGGCATGTTTATAAAGCAACATGCAACCTGTCCAAGTTTAACACAGACAGCTGCACTACTACCCTATTATCTTTTAACTGGAAAATCCAAAAAATCCTACCTTTAAATTATGCTTTAAATGAATTCAATGCAACCTTCCTAAATAGCCTTACAACTTCTAGAAGGAAGGCAGTAAAAACAAATAATGCAATATGGCTATCCAAAAAGAGAAGAATGCTAATTCTGGATAAAGAAAGAGTGTTGAAAAAATGGTAGAAATACAAAACATCACAATATCTCAAACTTCAGAATGCTCTACATCTGTAATAAAAAGGAAAGAAATGAAGGCAAAAAATATAGTAGAACAATACTCTGAACAATAGCTAACACAACTCTAAAAAGATTCCAGTCATCTAGTAAAGGAATATTGCATCCTGGTAAAAAATTCAACCCTAATCCCTCTCCCAAAAACTCGTCACTCAAACCTGCAATAAAATTCATCTCTTATTTCATACATACCAATGATTCCCACATCTGATCCCAACCCTGCCAAATAGCCATACAGCACTACGTCCATTTTCACCTTCAAACCAGTGCCCTCATTCTATATAAAACAACTCAAACTTAAACTATGCTCAGCTTCAGCTGATGACCTTCCAACTGAGTACCTTAAAATAGTAGTCAAAAGCATTGCCCAGCCTGTCTCAATCTTTATAAAAAGGTCAGTGCAGGAATCCCACATTCCCTTTCTTTGGAAACAATCACATATTATCCATCTACACAAAGTAGGAAGTTCAACGGGCATCACTAACCTTAGACCTGCAGTGATCTAAGTTTCATGGGAGAATAGTAGGCCAATTTCCCTGAATTTAGACCCAAACTGTGTGCTTTGTTTATGAGGGAAAGACCTTAATTGTCATGCTAAACCCACCGTCTATGAAATACTTTACACCATGGCTTCCATACCTCCCATAGTACTAACACTGCACTTCTAACCCTTATAGGTACTATTAGAAAAGGTAGAGGTAATGCCAAACTAGTCCCCCCCTTATTTCTATACTTGTCTAAAGCCCTCAACATAATTTATCACAGCAAACATTCTACTTCAACTGTACACATTAGGTCTATCGCAGAGCACTCTTCTATGTTTCAAAAGGTACTTGTCCAATAGGTAATAGTCAGTAAAATGGCACTACACCCTTTCCCCATACATCCCAGTCACCACCAGTGTACCACAAAGCTCTATCCTTGGTCTTCTCCTCTTTGACACACCAACACCCTCCACTGATCCACACGACATACTTTCATAATACATTATGCTGATGACTCCACACTCATATGTGTATCAGATAACTTGGCACATCTCAAAGGAGGAAGTAACAGTCCACATAAATCACAAAAACTGATAGGCTCAAAGAAAAGCCATAAAGACAATAGAGTGGACTATTGAGGATAAGAAATAAATGATGTATTGTTACTATTATCCAAAAAGCTCAGAATTTCCAGACACAAGGTATACAAAATGATTAAGAGAAAAATTAGAGGCAAGAAAAATATTTACACAAGAAAAAATGTCAGAAGCTTCAAATAAAAATTTGCGTTCATTAATACCACAGATTTGTGAAAAACAGTATATAGATCAAGAAACTTTGATCTGTTTGGAAAAAGAAGCATCTGAGGAAGTACAAAAATGTAAACAAAACCTAGATATATTTGAAAAATATCTCCCAGGCCCATGCTTACACATATCAAGGGTATCAGAACTTGTCAGAGATTTGGGGTGCATGGCTAGGCTTAAAAAGGCCCTTGTGGTCACTGGCCTAGTAAACACCTATGAACCTATAAAAGAAATATGGACATGGGAAAGAAAGAGAGATTTGATATGGTGCAATATTTATGCTACGGAGAAAGCCAAATTAATAAATATAAAGAAGGCAGCCCCAAAGATATTCAAAGAGAAATACAAGCAAAGTCATCCAGATATGGAAAATTTTACAATGAAAAAATAATATTACAAAGATGGAACATAGAAAAGATGACTGGTAAAGTAGAAGATAAAAGAAAAATAGAAGATGAAGTTATGGAGTGCCTGTGAAGTGAAGGCTTTGGTGTAGAAGGTCTAATGCAGGTTACATCACAGCAGGATGGAGCGAGTCCCCAAAGTAAGGAGAAACAGGAAGATCAGGAAATATCTGAAGAAGAAATATGGACATGGGAAAAAAAGAGATTTAATATGGTGTAATATTTATACAAAGGAGAAAGCAAAACTAGCCAATATAAAAAGAGCAGCAGAAATATAGGCAAAGGAATAAAGACATGGACATTTTTACAATACAAAAAAAAATAAGAAGACAAAGAGGAAAGGTAGAAAAGGAGATTAGTAATTGAGAAGTTAAAGAAATAGAAACTGAGGTTATGGAGTACCTGCAAAGTGAAGGTTCAGTGTAGAAAACTGAATGCAAAAAGCACCACAACAAGATACAGCACTGGATATTCAAATTAAGGGGAAGCCAGTGAAACAGGAAGCAATTGGTCAGGTGTCATATCAAGATATGATGAAGCCTTCCACAGAAAACCAGTATAAACATTCACTTGAAGTTAGACAGCAAGGAAAGCAACAGGAAACTGTGTAAACTCTGATGCAGTCAATGTTGAGGAGTGATAGGCCAGTGAGTTCCCATATGACAGAGCAACAGATGGCACAGGATGAAATTGAAGAGAAGATGCCACAGGAAGATGCTATAGAACTTTCTATAGAATGCCCACAGGAAATGGAAAACAAGGGATGTACCCTCAGTTTGGGAGAAAATTAACTAAGAGAAGAGTTTCTTGATTTAATAGACATGGATGGATATATTATGATCAAAGGGGTGGGAGGTTGGCATAATGGTTAAGGTGTTTACCTTATGAGACAAGGTGCAGGGTTTGATTCTCACATGGGGTAATTGGCAAGGCTTAAAATGGCCCACAACGGCAGTTAGCTTAGAACTAATCTGTGAATCTATGAACCTAAGAGAGAAATAGACTGCAGAAGGTCAATAAAACCCAAAAAGTTAGAAGTCTGAAACAAATGAATGCAGTAATGAGGACTGTCCGTAGAGATCCATGTGATATAATAGAAGTAAACAGGATATATTACTGTGCTGCTAAATTAATAACTGATCAGGTTTTACCACAAGAACATAGGGTAGTGATGGAAAGGAAGGAGAGAAATTGAATACCATCATAGAAGTATCGAACAGAGAAAACTATAAAGCAGTTAAGACAAGAAATGTCACTCTTAGAAGACTATAGAACAGGAAATAGATCAACAAATACTAAGAGAGATAAGATGTGATTAAAGCAATGCACAGTATTAGAACAGATCAGGATCTATCATGCACTATCGCAAATAAACTAAGAATTTCAGCACAGGCAGAAAAACTTAAAAGATACACACATACATATAAGGGAAAAAGTACAAAATAAGCAATTTATTGATGATCCAAAAAGGTTTTACAAAGAATTGGGAAATAAGGTAAAAGGAATTGAAAAACCACCAAAAAAGTAGTAGTAGATACATTTTGGAGAGGTATCTATGAAGATCCTGTGGAACATAGCATTTTGGAGAGGTATCTATGGAGATCCTGTGGAACATAACAAAGATGCTAAATGGATAGAAGTAAAAGAAAGAATAAGAACTTTAAAGGTGCAGGATATGAAATGGAATGAAGTAACAGCCAGAGATTGAAACAAAGTTAAGAAATGCATCTAACTGGAAAACCCCATTCCCAGATGCAGTACCTAACTTTTGGTTAAAAGTATTAACATCGTTGCACAAAGATTTAGCCATGAGTAAGAACTCCAGTGGCTCTACTTGATAGTGGCACTGGGAACTAACGTCAGGTGGCATGATGCCAGTGCACCTCTATAGGCTAGGCTTGTAAAGGCTGCAGGGCCATTAGCCTAGTACACACCTATGAACCTATTTATATGCGCACCTCAAACAGACACCAACCTGGCTAACAGGCAAAACAATGTTCCTACTTAACAGTGAACCTGCAAGCTACCCTAAAAATTATAGACCAATAACTTGGCTTCCGACGATGCATAAACTATACACAAGAACTGATGCTGACAGGGTTTATAGTCATTTAGAAGAAAACTCAATTATGGCAGTAGAACTAAAGGGCAATAAAAGATAGTCATATGGAACAAAGGATCAGTTGTCTCTTGTGAGTCAGGCAGAAATTTTTTCCTCACCCACCCACCCATTTACTGTCGTGTTCTTAAATACCACTGTCTTTTCTAGTTGCCTGCCTCTTATGTTAATTTGACCATATATCTCATTTCCTCTCTGCTTTCACTGGTTTGTGTGAGTAAGCACAAAATTATCATTTTGTGAAATCACTCCCCTTCAACTATTTAAATTTATTGGCCATCCTATTGTATTCCATAGTACCAGAATACAAAAGTGACCACCCCCTTTCAATCTATCTTGCTGTTTTAAAAATAGTGACTCTATTTTATTTATAAAACTTATCTTTTTAGACAGGTAAAACTTAAGTTACCTACTTTCACATCTAACTTATCTAGTGCACACTGCAGTGTTTAGGATAAACCATTTTTTTTCATCTTACCTTTAAGCATCCCTGTGACTAGCACTTGCTCTAATACCTGCTGGAAAGCACTAGGAAACCTTAAATTGATACAGGCACTCAACTCTCCTTGTTAATAAGGAGAAATTAATCATAGGCACTAAGCAGCCTATAATTGCAAAGTACCTTGCTTCTTCTTCTTCTTCTTTCGGCTGCTCCCATTAGGGGTCACCACAGCAGATCAACTGTTTCCATTTCTTCCTGTCCTCCGCATCTTGCTCTGTCACACCAACCACCTGCATGTTGCTAAGGCAAGGGAAAACAGCTCCTGTACTTTACAAAAAAGCACCAAACCAGGCATGTCAAAGGGTCAGCTTCTGATGATTTCTCCTGTCCACCTGGTGAATTTGGGCATACTGGGGCAATGCAGCAATTGCCTCATGTACTCTGACAACCCTCTCCTCCTACCACCTAACACTACAGCCTGTGAGAGATGCCCTTACATAGCCAAACTGGAAGCAAAGCTCTCTCCACCCAAGATTGTGCTAGACAGTCAAGAGGAAAAGGTTAACTCCCACACTACACCTCAAGCAACACATAGCCCTTCTAAACCCACACCACCAACATCCACACATAGCAACATTAAATCCACATATGCGGAGGCCCTTAACTGTAACCTGCCCAAGCAACAAGGACCTCCGAAGCTGAAATGCAAACAAACACCAATCACAACCAAAGTGTCACATGGCTCACAACACCAGTGTGCCACCCAGCAACGGCCCCTAAGGCAAGACAACGTACCTAGCACTTTAGTCATAGGTGACTCTATAGTCAGGCACACTGATGTCCCACTCACCAGGCTGAACAAGGAGAAAATTACAGTCAGCTTCCTGTCGGGTGCCAGGATCCGCCACATAACGCATGCACTCAAGTCATTCCACAAGTACAAATATTACTCTGTCATTGTCCATATTGGAGTGAATGACTTGAGACGTACCTCCCTGGATTACATGAAAAGAGATGTGGAAGAGCTCTCAGATTATGTGGCCCAGGCAGTTTATGACCCTAGCCCTGAGTAGCATCCTGCCTTTGCCCAGAATGATACCACAATATAAGGACAAAATGATTGACTTCAACAATTGGCTAAGCTTCTGGTGTCATTCAAAGGGGATCCAGTATCTGTCTGCCTGGGACGACATGATCGACAGACCATGATGCTTTGCCAGAGATGGTCTGCACCTGTCGCCCCTGGGATTCAGGTTACTGGCTAAGGCTCTTGCCACCCCAATAGTGCCTTTTTAAGGCAAAGTTCAAAGGACAAAACCACCACCATAACAGGTACAAGCATGCAAATTCTGAAAGTTCATAGGTTCATAAGTAGGTACTAGGCTATTGGCCCTAGGGCCCATACAAGCCTAGCCAAAAAATGTACCCTGGCTTTTGCCACCCAAGAAAATTATTTTCCTGTGCCCCTGTCTCGCAGAGCCAGAGAAGTGATCCCCGAGGTGAATTTCCCATTTCCCATCCAATCATCAAGATTTTTCTTGAAGAGTGCTAATAAGGAGCTCTGTTTGACATAGATAGGTAGTCTGTTCCAGAGTATGGGAAGTCTCTGGGACAGGAATCTATCCCTCCAGCATGTTCTGTTTATTGTGGTGACAAGGTTAAGGTCCCTAGAGCGTGTAGCTCGGAGGGATTGGGATTTCTTTAAGTGGAGCATGTTCAACAGCTCTGGGTTTGACATAGCTTTGAATGTTAGGCAGAGATCGCCCCTGAGTAGGCGATATGTGATGGAGTAAAGCTGTAGTTTTTTGAGACGGTCTGCATAGGGCATCTGTTTGAGGCCAGTAATCCTCTTTGTGAGGTATTTCTGTGGTCTTTCCAGTTGTTGTAGATGTCTTGTGAGGTACATACCAAAAGGGGCGTTGTACTCTATAATGGGTCAAATGAGTGATGAGTAGAGGGGAACAATGACCTCTTTTTTTCTGGATGAGAATCCTTTTGTGATGAGATGAGCCACGTAGAAGGATTTCCTGACCACTGTGGCGATGTGATTATCAAAGGAGAGACTACTGTCAACCTGTTTCCCAAGGTGTCTTATCACATTTTCAGCATTAAGTAGACTACCAGCTATGTGGTAGTTCATGGGTACAGAGTTTTTACCAAAGGGGATGACAGCACACTTTTTGGCATTGAGCTTCAGGCCATGGCTTTGACACCAGATATCTGTCTTAGTGAGGCCCTTTTGCAGTTTGTCCACATCATTAGGAGTTTTGATTATGCCTCCTAGTTTGCAGTCATCTGCAAACTTTGTTAGCCAAAGACCTTCTGTGTTGGCTTGCACTTCAGAGAAGTAGATACCAAACAGGAGAGGACCCAGGACTGAACCCTGTGGTACTCCACTTGTCACTGGTCTGATGTCGGATTTGGAATCCGCTACTTTCACAGTGTGGATTCTGTCCATGTGCCAGTTGGCAACCCATCTTGTGACATAGGGATTTATGCCTAGTTTAGTGAGCTTATCTATAATCCCAGAGTGGGGGGGGGGGTGTCGAAAGCCTTGGCAAGATCTAGATAAACTGTGTGAACCATTTTACCCTCATCTATGGCTTTGGTGACTGCTTCAAAGAAGTCAATCAGGTTTAGGAGACATGATCTGCCTTTTACAAATCCAAACTGAGTAGGGTCCAGAGTTTGGAGATTACCAATGTCTTTGTTTATGAGTTCTACGATGATACGTTCCATGGCCTTGCAGACCAGGCTCATCAGGCTAATGGGGCGGTAGTTCCCGGGGCCGTTGTGGCTCCCCCTTTGTGGCATGGGATAACTGTCGTAGTGCGCCATTCAGTGGGTACAAAGCCTGAGGTGAGGCTATGATTGAACATGGTGCATAGGTAGGGTGCCAGTTCATTCTGTAGTTCATGTAGAACGCAGCCTGGGACATTGTCAGGTCCCATGGATGCTGTGTTCTTGGCTTTGGAGAGTGTGTTTTTTACCTGTGCAGCCATGATTATAGGAACTTTGCATTCTTCTGGTATAGAGATGGGCCCTCTAGGGGGTGAGAGGGGGGTAAAGTTAGCACTGAACCTATCTGCTAGGATGTTGGCAATATCAGTTGGTTCTGTATATTTAGTGCCATTATGCTGCAACTCAGAGCAGATCTGAATGTTCCCATTTAGATTCTTGACATAGTTATAAAATGCTTTGTGTAATGTAATGCTACTCAATGCTAGAAGTCTAAACCTCAAAATGCACTCTCTCGAGGCACTCCTAAAAATGGAGAACATTGATATCTGTGCAGTAACTGAGACCTGGTTTAAGGCTCCAGAGAGCACCCCCTGCAATACCAGGCTACAACTCTTACCACACTTTTCGGCCACCAAACCAGGACCGAAACACTAAAGGTGGAGTGCCCATATTCACCAAGGATATTCACACCTCCAGGCTTGTTGCCCAACACAATGCGTCTGAAATTCTCCAGGTGCAACTAACACTAGGTAAGACTGCAATCCAGATTGTAGCTCGTTACAGATCCCCCACCATGCCCCAAGATTCTCACTACACCTTTCTAAACATACTGGAAAATATTAAGATACAACAACACACCCTAATACTGGGTGATTTCAACTACCCTGCCGTTAACTGGGAAAACTACTCGTGTACCAACACCTTAGTCCAACGGTTTTTGGAATTCATAAATTCCAACACCCTGGATCTAATCTATAGTCCCACCAGGGGCTCCAATATCCTAGACCTGGTCATTACCAACATGCGAAATTGATGCTGCACACCTATGGTCACCCCCTCGTTGGTCAGGTCTGACCATAAGCTAATCACCCTTAACATCCACATCCCACCCCCACCCCCCAGTAAGGAAACCTCCATAAAAAACTTCTCCAAAGCCAACTTCATGCTACTCAAGTCAGAATTGACAAACTTCATGACATCCATGCAGACGGTAACTGAAAGTTCGACTGCTGAATACTACACTAAGGCACTGTACAAGCACATCCACTCATGAATAAATTGTGCTATCCCAAATAGAACCAAGATGCTTCTCCTCCAAAAAAGGAAGCCTATCTGGTGGTCCCCTGCCATAAGCAAACTTTACAACAAAAGGAGGAAACTGTTGCAGAAAAGAGGAAAATCCCAGGATGCAAAAACTCCCTTACCAACCTCAGTAAGAAGCTGTGATCCCTCATAAAATCCTCCATAGCTAGTTATGAAAATAAAACTGCCAAAGATTCCAAAGACAGCCACAAGGCATTCTATAACTATTCAGCCACACCAAAGGCCTCAGTAGTTTGGAAATGGAATGGTAGTGAAGAACGATCCAAAACAGTATATAAATACTTAAAGAACACTTTATTGACCAAAAAAATAAAGAAATATATGTAACATCAAGTGCTTTCATCTCCAATATTGGAGACTTTATAAAGATCTTAATAGTCTCCAATATTGGAGATGAAAGCATTTGATTTTACATATATTTCTTTTTTTTTCGTCAATAAAGTGTTCTTTAAGTATTAATATACTGTTTTGGATCTTTCTTCACTGTCATTCCATTTCTGAACTACCAAGGCCTTTTGTGTGGCTGTTTGTTTTGTTTTATTGGACTTGTACATTTTATAACTATGTCAAGAATCTAAATTTTTTAAATTTTTTTTATTTAACATTTGTTGACCAGGAAAGTCTGACTAGGTTCCACAGAGCCTGTTTTCAGCAGAGGCCCAGGGAGAAATGCTCCAGATGCATGTCTTTGGAATGTGGGAGGAAACTGGAGTACCAGGAGGAAACCCATGCCAACACAGGGAGAACATGCAAACTCCGCACAGAAGGCACCCCAGCCAAGAATCGAACCGGAGAACCTCTTGCTGTAAGGTGACAATGTTAACTGCTGCACCACTGCGTCACCCTGGCAATGCTCAGATCTGCTCTGAGCTACAACAGAATGGCATTAAATATACTGATTCCAAGGATATTGCCAATATCCTGGCAGAACAATTCAGTGCCAACTTCACCCCCCATCCCCTAAACAGCCCATCTCAATATCAGAAGATTGCCAAATTCCAGTAATAACGGCCACACAGGTAAAAACGCACCCTCCAAAGCTAAGAATACAGCATCCTGGGAACCAGATGACATCCCGGGCTGTGTATTACATGAATTACAAAATGAACTGGCACCTCCCTAAGTGCCATGTTTAATCATAGCCTCACCTCAGGCTTCATGCCCACTGAGTGGTGCACAGCTACAGTTATCCCACTACACAAGGGGGGATCCACCTTGGATCCTGGGAACTACCGCCCCATCAGTCTGACGAGCCTGATCTGCAAGGCCATGGAACGTATTATCATGGAACTTATAAACAAAGACATTGGCAACCTTCAAACACTGGAACCCACCCAGTTTGGGTTTGTGAAGGGCCAATCTTGTCTCCTGAACATGATTGACCTCTTCGAATTAGTCTCCAGAGCCGTGGGCGAGGGTAAGGTGGTCCACACAACCTATCTGGACTTCGACAAGACCTTTGACACCATCCCCCACCCTGGAATCATAGATATACTTACTAAGCTGGGCATTAATCCCTACGTCATTTGATGGGTTGCCAACTGGCTTACTGACAGAACCCACACTGTAAAAGTAGCCGACTCCAAATCCAGCTCCAGACAAGTGACAAGTGGAGTACCTCAGGGTTCAGTCCTGGGACCACTCTTGTTTGGCATCTACTTCTCTGAAGTACAGGCCAACTCTAAGGGACTCTGGCTAACAAAGTTTGCAGATGACTGCAAACTGGGAGCCATTATTGAATCCCCAAATGATGTGGATACTCTACAAAAGGG
Organism: Protopterus annectens; assembly: GCF_019279795.1. NCBI lineage: Eukaryota > Metazoa > Chordata > Ceratodontiformes > Protopteridae > Protopterus > Protopterus annectens. The sequence goes on from NC_056726.1 coordinate 1,725,291,563, forward strand.
CCTTACAGAAACAGATGCTTGGTACCAGAGCCATGGGCTCAAGCTCAATGCCAAGAAATGTATAGTTATACCCTTTGGGAAAAAACATATACCCATGAATTACCACATAGGTGGCAGTACACTAAACGCTGAAAGTGTGATAAGAGACTTAGGGACACAGGTGGACACTGGTCTCACCTTCGATAACCACATCGCCACAACAGTCAGGAAATCCTTCTATGTGGCACACCTCATCACTAAGGGCTTTCCATCCAGAAAAAAGGAGGTCATTGTCCCACTGTACTCATCCCTCATTAGACCCATTATAGAATACAATGCCCCCATTTGCTATGTACCTCTCAAGACATCTGAAACAACTGGAAAGGCAGCAGAAATACCTCACTAAAAGAATCACAGGCCTAAAGCAGATGCCCTATGCTGACCGCCTTAAAAAACTCCAGCTATACTCTGTGGCATATCGTCTACTCAGAGGCGATCTCTGCTTAACATACAAGGCCATGTCAAACCCAGAGCTGTTGTTCATGCTACACTTAAAGAAATCCCAATCCCTCTGAGCCACACGCTCCAGGGATCTGAACCTTGTTATCACAATAAACAAAACATGCTGGAGGGATAGGTTCCAGACACAGAGACCTCCCCAGACTCTGGAATAGACTGCCCATACATGTCAAGCAGAGTGCCTCTTTGGCCCTCTTCAAAAGGAACCTTGACGATTGGATGGGAGAAACGAAATTCACCCCGAGGATCACGTCAGTCGCCCTGCTAGACAGGGGTCCAGGGAAGGAAACAGTGTGGGAAGAAATAGCCAGGGAATTGTTATGGCTAGGCTTGTATAGGCCCTAGGGCTGATAGCCTAGTACCAACCTATGAAACTATGAATAAAGCCATACTGGAGAACTATAAGAAGGGGAAGAATTTAAGTATGGCATGGATTGACTATAAAAAAGCATTTAATAGCATCCCACATTCATGGATAAAAGGGCGATAGTGTAGTGTACTGGCTCACCTTCAGTTCTGCGCAGGAGTGGGCGTGGCTCTGGTGATTCTCGTGAAAAGTTGCATATGAAATGAGGCATGATTGACATGCCATTCATATTAGGTAGTGACATCATGCATACAATTAATGTGTCCGAATGAAACACAGTTATCTACTCGTCTTTAAAACCAGAAGCACGTAGTAAATATAACTGGTGATGAGATTCTACTCATCTTACACGCAAACCTTTTGCAAGTAAATCTACAATTTCAAGAAACGTAGCAGTCCACATATAGGGTATTGGAGGCACTAACCGCACAAAAATGAATGAATAAACTGATGTCCATAACGAACGCACATAACTATCTTCAGGGACCTAATATGACTGCTAGGTGGACTGCCAGTTGCAACCTGTCAAGAGAAGGGACCTCGGTTACTTTCATACATATCTTCACACATCAATAATAGAGCATAGCAGCTTCAAAGCTCAATTACTACTAAAACCTAAATGGTGAAAGCATAACAAACACAAAGAGTCAGAAATTATAGGTAGTACTCCATATGCAAGACTGTGTTGTATCCGGCAAGCATAATATCTGATATTGCATTTAGAACTGATCTTTAAGTATTCCTGGAATGTAATTTAAATGATTTAAGGTTTGCAGAGTCCTTAAAACACGAAGGAAGAGAAATCTATGCTGTTGATCCGTCGAAAAAGATACTGTTCTGCTCACTGTTCTGCTCAAAAGAATTATATTAGTAATCTATGTGCTATGAGGCCGCAATGTAATTTTTTACTAGTAATTAATCTCTGTTTTCAAAACTTGCTGTAATTTCATGTTTAGCATATAAAAAACTGTGGCATCATACAGTTCGGAAACAGAAAAAATATTCATTCACACTGGATGAATATTAATTACTTCCAACTGACGTACAACAGGGGAGGGTTTTGGACGGTGCTTGCATCTGGTGAGCCAGTACACTACGCTATCGCCGATAAAAGACTGCTTAAAAATGCATATAATACACCCTACACTGATTGACTACATTATGGTGACCATGACTTTCCTGGTAGTCAGACGTCAGTAAGCAATATGTTTGACCTTGTCCTTACAAATGGCTCCCCTGCCTACACCCCACTAATACACTACAATACAATACGATATACAGCTTGTGATTGCAACAACTACCCCAACTGAAAACTAAGAAAAAAATTACACCCAGATAAGGAAATCTGTGAAAATAACTGGCCACCCACACCACAAAAAAAAATAATAAGACTGAAAAAATACGAAAGCAATATTACTGGTCATTAACTACTTCATACTGCTCAACTATCGCTGATTTAGCCTCATACTGTTACCCTTCTCCTTATGATATGTTTTGAATTTCTGATAAATCACTGAAGATTACATTCAGTCTGTAATGTCAGACATTAGAGTTTCAAACTTCTTGGTCTTTAGGACATCGATGTTCAAAATCCGGTTGTTCTCCTATTTACATGAATTATCCAAAAACACAGCCAGCACTTGTAGAGTATGTTAGACCCAAATTTTAATTATAAAATAGCAAGATAAACAAGACAAACCAGTTTAGGCATAAACACCAAAGCCTTCATCAGTGTAAATAAGGCTAACACCAAATCATGTTTAAATAGGCACCAAGGTAACTAACAATAGTTGTAATTGTCTGTTCATAATTGACCATTAAGTCCAGGTGGGAACAATCCCCCCAGTCTGACTATCATAGGTTCATAGGTTCATAGATTAGTACTAAGCTAACTGCCCTTGCGAGCCATATTAAGCCTAGCCAATTATCCCTTGTAAGACTCAAACCCTGCACCTTGTGTTTGTAAGGCAAACACCTTAACCATTAGGCCACCCTCCCAACCCAACCTTAACCATTAGGCCAACCTCCCAACCCCTTTTTTTCTCCTTGTTATTTAAGATTGTATGCCAGCCAATAACATTATTTCTTGTGCCCTTAATAATATCAATAATAGTGAACCTAAACCTGGCAGAGGGATGTACTAAAACATGCTTATACAAGGCATTGCTAGTCCTTTGATGTTTAATGTCACTAAAGTGATGACTAACCCAAAATTTGAAAGGTCTGGATGTTTGGCCCTCATAAAAAGCCCCACAGGAACAGGCAGCAAGCTATACCACCCAATCCAAGGAGCAATTAGCAAAAAAACAAATATCATACACCCTGGCTGTGTTGCGAGTAGTAAAACTAATAATTCGATTGATGCTACTGCAGTGGACACAATGACCACATGGATAATATCCCAATGCAAGCTCCCCTGTTAGTGTTCTCTGTCCCTAGTTAGTCAATGCTTATAATGGTTAAGGTTTGCACCCACTGTTTTACCTCTCCTGAAACTAAAGTACCACCTGTCATTAACCAAGTGACCATGTTTATGGTCAGCCTGCAGTATGTTCCAATTACGATGAATAACCTGACAAAACATGTCTGTGTTCCTACCATATGTAGTGGTAAAACCTGAGCTGAGTAGAAACATTACTGGATTTAGTCTTATATTCCATTAATTCTGACCTATCCATACTAGATACATGATGGCAAGCCATAGTGATGATTCCAAGCTTGTAGCCCCCACGTTTGAATCTATGAACCATGTCCCTCCTGGAGTTTTCATATTCCGTAACATCAGAACAAATCCTTTTGAGCCTAATGAATTGTGATTTGGGAATGTTGCATGTAACATGTGGCAGATGAAAGCTGGTAGCATGTAAAACAGAATTATATTCGGGGAATTTACAGAAGACCTGAGTATCAAGGGTACCATCCAAATTCTTGGTGACCAAAACATCCAAAAAATTATCTGTTTTTGGTCAAGATGACATGTTAATTGTAAACCCCACGTGTTGTCATTCATGTATTGAATAAACTCATTAAGGTATTCCAAATCACCCGTCCAAATCAACCAGCAATCATCCAAGTAATGGCGCCAGATGTCAATCTCGGGTATATATATATATATATATATATATATATATATATATATATATATATATATATATATATATATATATATATTGAAGAGGATCATAAATTAGTTGTTGTTCCAAATAAGCCATAAACAGATCTGCATAAATGGGGCAAAAGATGCCCCCATGGCTGTACCCCGAGTCTGCCAAAAACATTCCTCCTGATAATAAAAAATGTTCATAGTTAGGACTCTTTCAGTAAGCCCAACAAGGAAAGTGTTAAAACCAGGTGGATATAGTTCAGAGATCTGTAGCCAATATTCCACAGCCATGAGACCAGCCCAGTGTGGAATATTGGTATAAAGGGCTGTGACATCTAGTGTGCATAAATACCATTCTGATTCTGTTTGTGCATTGGATAGGATCTGCAAGAATTCTGTTGTATCTTGTATTCTTGCTCGGACATGTTTTAACAAAGGTCGTAGATATTTAGTAAGAAAAACTGACAAGGGCTCCATGAGGAAACCCCTCCCTGAGACAATAAGTCTACCTGGTGGATCCGATAAATATTTATGAATTTTTGGTAGCAAATAAAGGTATTGTCTACTGGGGTCCGTCACCTTCAGATGTTCAGAAGTGTCTTTGGAAATAATGCCATCCTCGACTGCCAAATTGATAAAAGTATCAATTTGTTCCTTAAAAGATGAACTAGGGTCAGGAGGCATGGGCATGTAGCATCATCGATCTCCAAGCTGTACTGACACAAATCCATTACCACCACTGCCCTTGTCAGCAGGCAACACGACAAGATCATAAGTTCATGCAAGGCTTCCCATTCATGATTGGAGAGATTATGTGTTTTGGGAATACCCTTACCATATTGTTCATGTAGATCTTGGAGAACCCTATGAACAAACAACTGTACTGTGGGATGCATTGGGGGCATAAAATTGGACTTTTTAAAATGAAACAAATCCTCATGAGTATTGTTTGACCTATCTTGAAAAATTAACCTTAAATTCAACAAACGTGCAAAAGAATATACATCATTCACAAAATCTTCCTCATGTACAAAGAAAGCCGGGACATGATTCAAACCTTTATTCAATAACACATACTTATTCTCTGTTAAAACATATGAAGATATATTGAGCACATTCTGATTTATCACTTGTTGCTCATCATACGTAATAAGATCTCCATTGTTGGAATATGTGTTGTGTTTTTTATGTTTGCGCCCTGCCCGGCATCTTCTGACCCTAAAGGGGCATCATTGTTAGTACGTTTAAGTGTAGGTGAAACCTGCATGTGTGCTACCTCAGAGTCCGTGAAGGAAGATGACTCATCCCCAGATGTGTCCCCAAAGGAAGAGGTAGATTTGCGTAAAATAGATTTTGGACGTTTCTTTTTTTCCAAATTTGGGCACTGGGTTAACAAATTTGACATTTTTATATGGGCCAAAAGGCCGCCCCTCTCGTAATCTGTTTGATCCCTATTAAATTTGTGAAGTTTCTCCTCCTTCAATTGCTTTTCTAAGGATAATAAATCCTGACCAAGTTGCTGAAGGCATGATTGATAAATGGCCTGCCCCTCAAATTGTTTAGTTTGTTCACAAAGGGACGTAACTTCATTCAAACTCTGATCAATACAACAATCATAATAAGAGGCCAATGCCTCCACAAACCCCATAGGGGCTTGCTGCTGTATCCTGGTCCATTGTTCCTCCAATTCCTGATTTATCAAATGAACTAGTGGTTGTGTCCGCACCCTAAGTCCCCTGGGGCTGATAGTTTTGGCCATATAGGCCTTAAAAAGCCTCAAATGCCAAACATTAGACTGTAAAACCTTCATGCTCTTAGACAGTTCGAAAAATATGTCATTGCAATCCAGAGTAGGTGAGCCCTGATCAGAAGTAGTAAGATTATTGGTCTGATTATCAAACCCAAAAATGCTTAGATCATTACAATCCGAAGATAGACCAAGTAAAAGCTGGTTCAAATCCATATTGATGTATAAACAATAAAAATAGATATGAACCAAATGTGTCAAAAATAAATAAAAGATATGATAGGCTGGATAGATACGTGTCCCATAAAACAAAAGGAACATATGAGAGAAAATCAAAATATAAGACCCCTTAAATCACACACCACGTAAGTATAACTGTATAAATAATAAACACAATAACTACCAAAGACAAAAACTGTTCATCATATAGATAACTACTCACACAATAAATAAGGAATTCTCATCCACCCATCCATAATAGCCATGGACAATGAGTGAACCCAAAAGGTAGAATCCAATATGACACCAGAGACACAATAATAGCCCCCAGAATCCTGAAAAGTGCCCTGTACACAATCTAAAATGGCCACAAAATAGAACCAAGGTATTGCTGTGGGTCCTGAGATTAAATCATATTAAGATGGAAAATATTTAAGTATCAGAGACCCAATAGCAGCCTATACCAATACATGTGTGAACCACTCAATAAGTATAGAAAGGCTATGTGTCTCAATAATCTATGAAAGAAAAAGTGAGCTCCATAAAAAGTACAACTAAAACAAAAATGTAGTGTGAGAGTATAGGGGTAAGAAATATATATATGTATAAACCAGCCTACCAGTCTCATATAATATTAAAGCACATCCTATATATCATAATATAAACACTGAAAGCAAGATCAGTGATATTAGTGTTATATACCCAAACTGTGATAATGACTCTAAGTACAAATTAGGCCTGTAAAATCAAAAATGGCGTGCCTACCAAAATGTATAACTCTGATACAGTGTAAAAGCATCTATATATACTACCAACTTCCAAACAAAACTTATGTTGAATAAGACATACACAATAAATGTAAATTCTGAATGTCCCTGTATAGTCCGATCAAAAATAATGGGATGCCATACATTTCCGAGTGTCGCGATCTAAAGATGTATTTGTGTATATCCAAAACATGATCCGGCAACCCTAGTGCCCATTAAATGTCTTCATATCAAAAAATGAACCAAGGCGAAGTCCAAAATAATGTAAAAAAAGACGGTGTAACCATCCCCAAATAAAATCCAATCCTGAATTATGAAAACAGGCTACAGAAAATGAGCTGTATCAATAATCACGACACCTACTGAAAAGATACAACAGGCATGTAAACATACTGATACACAAGAAATCTAAATACACATATTATCTATGAGGAGAGTCCCGGTTCCATCCCTGAACATACATTAATTAGTTACAAAAAAAAACGTTACCATCAGTTACAAGGATAAGTTCCAATAATATAAAAAAATCCAAAATGTCCGAATCACATAGATGACGATAATCTTGATCCCAAAATGGTCAAGCAACTGCTATGAACATTTGCAGAGCCCGTGATGATAAAAAGCATTAAACGAACACAAGTTCAGGGAAGTATAATCTAAGCAATTCCAACTAAGTAAGAAAGTCCTTCACGAATCCAGTTCACCAGCTAACCGATGAAACATGATGTACCCAAACTCACAAGAAAGCCGCCACTGATTAGGGTAATATTTAAAAGTTATACATGATTTTGGACTTGTAAAGACTTAGGTGGTCATTAGTCTAGTATAAACCTATGAGTCTACTACTAGTTATGCCCAAAACATTGCACACCAATACACTGAATGCATCATTCATACTTGTTTCTTCCTACAACATATACTCCAAATTCAAGATTTGACATAAACAATGAAAGATAATTTACATAATCTCATACACAAGAACGTACAACTAACCTGTAGCGTCCTTCGGTAGGCTTGTAAGCATGTACCAGCATGGCTTAACTGGAGCCATGTCCTTGTGTAAAGCAGACTGTTGTTTCAATTGAGCCAGAAGGAAAACCTACCAAGTTTCTGTGCAACAAAATGGCCATAAGCACTGCCACATACAGCACTAGGAGATGAAGTGACAACGCCAGTTTCACAGCCCCTCAACCAAACTAATTCTAAACTTATTTTTTTTTACTTCAAAGTTTTTTATTGATTTTTCAGTAACAGTCATTTAAACAACAAATTATGATAAAACAATGTACAAATTTTACAAAGGCCTCAGTCACTGTATGAAATGTTATAGATATAAAGAAGGGTACAATATTAATTCATTCATACTTTCAAAGTGACTAATTTGATGGAGATAAATTTAAATTCTATGACTGAATAAGGGATAAAACTTTTGTCCAGGGGTTGTTAGTCCATTTTCTGGGATATATTCTTGCTTCTTTAACTTTTATTTCCATTGACGCTACTTCAACCAAGAGGGTCTTGAAATATTGTAAGGTTGGAATGGAGGGTGACTTCCATCTTCTTGCAATACATTTTTTGGCTGCTGCTAGGATTGTCCAAAGAAGATACTTATTTTTGTTATTCAATACAATAGATTAATTTACATTCAGAAAAATTAACGGTTTTGATAATATAAAGGAATCAGTAAAGATGGCTTGGAGAAAATTTTCAATATCATTCCAAAATTTCTTAATGTGTGAACAATCATAAAAGATGTGAGACCAATCGGCCTTGCATTTATCCTCCAACACGTCACCTGCTCCGAGGAGTTAAATTTAGCAATCTTACTAGGCGTGTAAAAACCTCTATGCAAAAATTTCCAGGAGAAAACTTTCCACATTTGTAAGTTGGAGGTTAATTTAAGAGAATGTAAAATATTTGATTTATTCGTAGAAGTTAGGGACAATGTGCAGTCTTTAGCAACAAAATCCCAAAACCTCTGATTAGGAGTAGTCTTGTAAGTAATACTAATTTTATAAATTTTTGAAATTAATTCACCATGTAGTATTTCATTAATAAGAGTTATGCATTTAGGTGGAGAGTTAAAGGAAGAACTCTGTATTGTTCTGCACAAATCGTGAGTGAATGGAAACAGACTATTGAGAACTAGCCAGTCTGATGATGGTAGATCATATTCTTTGATCAGAATTTGTGTATCTATGGTAACTAAATTCTTTGTGCTGTGAAACCAGCATGTATTTTTTTTCCCTTTCCCAATAGCTGAGTGTATCTAGACTAATATTATCGAAAAAGTTTGTTGTAGCTTTAAAGGGGAATAAAAGCTGGATCCATATTTTAATGTCAATATTGTTATTTACAAAGCTTCTAAAGGACTTATAGATATGATTTAAGTAATCTAAGTTAGTAAATTTAATAGTATCGTACTGTATATTAATACAAAGTACATACCAAAGTTTGTTACTTAATTTGCTTAATTGTAATTTTTTATTAGTTTATTTTCATTTAGGATAATACTTGTATGTAGTGTTTTCCAAGCTGAAGAATATTTGGGATCTATCCAATTTAATATTGTTTTTAGGTGAGAGGCTTTGATATAGGATTCTAAATCTGGGAAATTTAGTCCTGCAAGCTCCCATGGCCTGATATGATTGGTTAGAGCTATTCTATGATTTTTGGGGTACCATAAAAATTTTAATAGCGTTTTGTTTATTTCCTTTAAAAGTTTTTTACTGGGTAATACAGAAATAGAAAGAGCTATGTAATTTATTTTTGGCAATAAGGTCATTTTAATTAATTGTAGTCTATCTTCAAATTTTAGATGTAATTTATTCCATTTCTCTATGAGAGTTTTTAGTGAGTTTATAATGTTTTTATAGTTTGTGTTTAAAGTTAGGTCTATATTTTCACATAGGTCAATCCCTAGGTATTTCAAAGAAGAAATGTTTCCCAATTATTTCATTAGTAGTTGAATTAGTATTATCATATTTTTTTTTTATTTAAGAGCATATGATTAGATTTAGAGTTGCTAATTTTAAGGCCAGAAATATAGTAGAATTTTTTGACTAGCATATCTAATTCTTGTAAGGATTCTTCGGAATGTATTAAAGTAAGCAAGATATAATTTGCAAATAACATTATCTTGGATTTAAATTGATTATTTATATTCAGGCCTATAATTTTAGGACCTGACTGAATTGCCAAAGAAAGGGGTTTTATTGCTAAAGCGAATAAAATCAAAGACATTTTGCCATCCCTGTTTGGTACCTTTAATAATTTTAATTGATTCTGATGTAAATTGACCTAATTTTACATATGCTAAATTGTTATAATAAATATTTTTTATAAAAGTAATGAACTGAGTGCGGAATTTATATAATACTAGAATTTTAAAAAGATAATTCCAGTTTAATGAGTCAAAGGCCTTCTCAATATCGAGTGATTATAAGAGCCTCTTGTTTGTTTCTATTTAGGATATCTATAGTAGTTATAATTCCTTGGATAGTATCTTGGGTATGTCTATTATAAATAAATCCTGTTTGGTCTTCTGAGATGAGATGGGTTAATGATTTCTTAAATCTGTTAACTAGTATAGACATTAATAGTTTGTAATAATTGTTAATCAAAAAAATTGGTCTATATGATTTGCATAAATGGGAGTCCTTATTTTCTTTTAATATGGGAGTAATTAGTGCGCATCTCCACGAGGGTGGAATTGTACCTTGTAAATAAGATTAATTTAGGGCTTTGTGTAAGAGTGATATAGCAGAGGGTGGCAGAAGCTTATATATTTCATTAATACCATCTATACCCGGTGATTTACTATTTTTGCTTTCTTGAATTTTCCCTTTAATTTCCTTTAGAGAGATTTGTTTCTGAATCTCATTAATCATAGTCTTTGATAGATTCTTAAATTCCGGGAAGTTCGAGCTACGCTCTGAGAATTCATGTTGTTTTGTACTGTTCCGAGAAGTGATACTTAAAGGCATCCAAGATATCACCAATATCAGAAACTTTTTTATTATTTCTCCCTTTGTGGAGTATACTTACAATATTATTTTCAATGGAATTTCTTTTCACTCTCATTGTTAAATTACGCATATATTTTGGAGATACAGAGAAAGAATTTAATTTTAATTTTTCTAGGGCTAAGTTGGTTTTATGAGTTAAAATGTTGTTATATGTTTTGTTTAAGGATTCAGTTTCTTTTTTCTTGTGTGGAATGGTTCTAGTATTATCTTTATTAATTGATACAATTTGTTTTTGTATATTAGATAGTTACTACTCCCATTCCTTCATTTTATTATTAAACCATGCAATAATTTTGCCATATAAATAGGCTTTCAATGAATCCCAAAGTATTACATTTACTTCACTGGTTAAATTTGTATCTAAGAAAAATTCTATCTCTGTATCAAGCCAAGCTTTGAACTGTTTCAGTTTAGTAATACATGCTGGTATTCTTTTAGTGAAACATAGTTTTTTTTAAAGCTGTTTGAAGATTAAAAGTAAGTGCATTGTGATCAGACATAGGGCATGGGACTATTGTAAAGCATGATATTTTTGTTTTTAGATCTTGGGATATAAATACTTTAGCAATTCTGGTTTGAGTCCTGTATCTAAAATCACAGTGGGAAAATTTGAATGAATTATCATTTCTAAGATAAAATAAATCAAACAACTGTAAGTTATCTACCCATTTTTTAAGATTTTTCCCTATAGGAGTAATATGAAAAGGTCTCTTGTTAGTAGTTTCTGAGTCATTCAGCAAACAATTAAAGTCACCTCCTAAAATCAAACTACCCTTAGAATTGTTAGTGATGAGTTCTAAGTGTTTTTTTATTGTTTTTACCCCAATTCCCGGAAACCAATAGACAAGTGTCCAAATTCTATTTCTAAATTTTATTATTATAATTGATAAAAGTCCTTCCTTATCTTCATAATTACACAAAATTTGAGGAGAAATAACGCTTTTCCTCCATAGTGTTAGAACACCTCTGGTCTTTTTGGTGTATGAGGATTTGGATAGTTTTAGGTATTCATTCGGGTTCCAGCTAAAACTATCATTTATTTTGAAGTGGGTTTCTTGTAAGAATATTACTTGTGCTTTATTTAATTTCAAGTATTTTAACAGGTTGAATCTTTTCCCTGGATTATTTAATCCATTAACATTTAAGGAAATAAAAATTAAATCCATCATATTTATTCAATGTTTTAGAGTGTAATAGGTGTGATAACAAAGTAGTCATAATATTTAGGATTTGCGTATCCTTCTTGGAAAGGTTATACTTTAGCGACGAGGTGCTGATTTCCAATATAAAATACAATTTAATATCAGACTGAGGCCTAAAAAAGAAAAATATTTAAAGCTAAATGTTTAACAATCAGTAAATCCATTAACTGACATGGAAATGTAAAACATTCCTAATCTGACAGGAAAAAAATCCAGTCAGATTAACCGTCACTTACAATTTTTTGGAATATGTTTGCCCAACTTGAGGCTCCAGTGTATGTATTTTATGAAATGCTACAGATTAATTGATATGAGCGAACAACAATATATTGATGTAATATATAGTTTGATTATATATAGTACAACTAAATTTCACTAATAAGCCTTTGATTGATTAAAAAAATACATATCCTCACTTCTGTATGAATTATTATAGAAGCAAAGAATTTACAATTTGATAATGAGCATGTATAGGTGATATTTATCAATTAAGGCCTCAAAGAGCATCTGAATACGTAAAATTTCCAATAATTTAAAGATAGGTAAACATAACAGTGTTAACCAGGATAAATCAGTACAGTAGTAGATCAGCATTTAAAGTATTTATAGTAACATATATTATATGTAACTAATTGCCAAAGCATTTCTCTCACTATGAGGTGTTATGTGGTTGTCACTCCTCTATATAGTAATTTCACATATTTCCCTACTGCTACTAGTTAGTAACAATATTACAATAGTATAATCATAAGCAGAACATATGGAAATGGGATGTATATTTACAAATGATGATGGTTGACAGAGGAGATACTGTTCAAGCAGTTCCTATCTATCACAAACTCAGTAAGTTCATATAACCATGGAAAGACTCCAACAATAATTAATAAATATAAATTTACTTTCTAACAACTTATGCAAGGTTTTATATAAAGAGGCATATCTTAATATTTCACCAACAATTGAATAGTCTTCACTATTGTAAGGTAAAACTTGGTAGAGTCAACAATTTCAACATATTTAAATGCAGAGTCATTACTCATTCAAGAAAAACTCTTCTTTTTTTTTTTGTACATGTATATTTACTTATTTCCTCTTTATTTATTTATTCTTTCTATTTCTCTTTCAACCTTCTTTTAATGTAAAGAAACATTTGCTATATAATCCTTAGCATTGTCATTACATTCCTTATGTATTGAGTTGAACATTTGAGCAGTGCACAGTGAGTCCCTGTTACTTCATAGTTAATCTTCAGCTTTTTACTCAGGTCAGACTTGGTGACCTAATTAATTGCAATAGTACTGTGTTTGTGTATAAACTTTGTTTTCATCATAATAGTTGTTTTCTTTTATATACATACAGATATATATATATATATATATATATATACATACATATATATATATATATATATATATATATATATATATATATATATACATGTTCATATTCTTATGTATCCTTATATATATGAGCACATATTTATGTCTACATATCATTATGCACATATATATTGAGTTACATTCTCTGTATTAATTTTGTCAATAACCAAGAGAGCCTTTGTGTTTGAAAGAAAAGCTTGAGAATGGAATTAACGGAAAATTCCCCTTCTTAACGTGTTGTCCAATTATTTGTTATTGTAATTATCAGACAATCTCTCGTAACACATCTCATATAGTGATAAGTATATTAGAGTCTATATTGCAGACATTATTGTGTGTCCATAGTAAGGCAGACTCATTTTCATTTAACTCTTATTTCAATACATGTTCAAAGAGTTCTAAAATTACATATCTAGCTAGACATCTATCTGCTATCTTTTTCCCCCACGATTGTATATGAGGACTACATTCCAATAGTAGTAATCCTCTAGGGCTTTAACACTTTAAAATTAGCTTAACTTCTTTATATACCAACTGCAGGATGGAGATTAATTGTAATATCACTAAGCATGGTTAAGCAGAAATGTATTAATATATTGGATATTTGTGCCTCATGGGCCAGCCCCTATAACAGTTATATTGTGTATTGCCTCAATGGCTACACTGTAAGGTACAGCATAGTTGTAGCACATGAAGCAGATATCTCAAATCAAAACTGAAAGAGCCTGAGTCCAAATGTGAAATGATGGTACTAGAAAATGACTTTATATGCTCCCTATGACTGTCCTTACTGTTTCACCCACTGGGAGATTTTAAACAGGAACAGTTTAGATGTGTTAGAGCCAATTGTAAAATTCTAAACTTATTGTCACTACCCACAAAAGGAAAAACACAATAAATATTGTATAAGACACTACCTAACTAATAAGCTACAACCTTCAGCAATGACCACATCTTCTGAGTTGAGCTAAAATTGTGCAGAGCAAAGCTGAAAAAATGGTAAGCCTCCTAGAAAACAAGACTCCCAAGCAATCAGTGAAAAAATAGCCAGTTAACAATGTAAATAATACTCCTCCATTAACACAAACTGCAATTACTGCACACTCAAAGTACAGGAAAACTAGCAACCTGTTAAAAATTAGGCGAAATTGAAGTGTATTAACCCACCACCGAGTTCGCGCAGGAATAGGCGTGCCCGCCGTGACTGACATGCTGGAGGGCGGGGATTAACAACGGCAATGTGCCGTGATTGACACGCAATGCAAATATAATGGTAAATCCCTGTCATGTAGCAGAAACAGTAGAATTAAAAACAGAGCATTTAATAAGCACAATAATGACATGAATGGCCTTTCCATTCAAATGTTCCACAAACATCTTGACAAGCAAATACTTTTATGAAATTCAAAACTGAACTAAACCTGTACAAATATCCATTGTCACTTATTAAAACACTCCACTATTTGAAAACATTACATTGACTCTTATGTGAAATAAATGAGGGGGGAGAATATGGAGCCTTTAATAATAACTTCAGTCAGGCAGCTCACGGCATGAATTATTATGATTTAATGCTTTTATTTGTTTAAAATTTCTTGAATGTGTAACAAGATACTTGCAATGTCGAACAATTTGGAACATAGATTTTTTTAAAGATTGAAAATAAGGAACGTTACTTGTAATTAGGTACTTCTTAATCCATGCAAAAACTGGTGACATATGGAAAAAAGGGTACTTTTCCGTTAACTGGGCAACACTTTCAACTTCAATGCGAACACACACAGAATTGTAAGAAGAGTTGACTTTGCTTTAAGAAGTGTGATATTGCCTGTTCTTTCTTAAAAAGTAGAGTAACCTGTATTATCTGGCGTGTTACAGCTGTGCTTTACATCCTCGCAAAGCTGTTATGCTTGATGCACTTTACGTTTTAAATGGCTGTTACAAAAATAAGCAGTTTTCTTACACTTGCTTCTGTGACTCAGACAGTGTTGCTGTGGCAACCTGAATGATCGTGTTTTTCCAGTACTGGAAAGGGTATTTGGGAGGGAACAAATACATGTAGCTACATGCTTTGGGGAGATTAAATGTATGTGAAAGTAAAGATCACTGCACTTCCATACCTACCCTGTGCCTCAATATGTACCTCTCAACTACTCCTCTGATTCTCTCAGTCCCACCCCAAACTGGTGATTCTTGGAAAAAAAGTGGTTAATTATTAGAATTACAGACTTTTTACTTTACAAAATGTATATTAAGTCAAGTCAGTCAAATAATGTTAACCCTCAGTCACAGCTATTAAACAAGCATAGGACGTGCTCGTTCTTATAGCGGTAGTTGTCTTACAATTAAGAGCTTAGCTAGATAAACTACAGAACACATTCTGACAAGTGTCAAATGTCTTGCATTAATAGCACTAATATTTTAAAATGTGTTTGATTTTAAAATAAAGTAGTAGTGATATAGCACGAAAAATATTTAAAAACTGCTTTAGTAATGGCGAAATATAGGTCTAAATTACCTTGTGTTTTGGTGGCATCTTTCAATCAAATGGTCATAGGTGGGGTTTGGGTGGGGCTTGCTACCGCACATCTGGTGGGTTAATACACTTCAATTTCGCCAAAAAATTAAGCCTATAATATAAAGCTTTACACACTATAAAAACCATGTGATATGGAAATAAGAAGTACATAAAATACATGCTGCCTACTTACATTTCTCCAGTAATGAAACCAAACACAAGAGATGCTATCAATAACACAGTTTAAATCAGAATCTCCCAAACATAAAAATGTTCACATACGTGTAATGTCCAAGTGTGTAGTCTAAACAAGTCCCATTAATTCTTCCAGCAGCCATCTCCTACAAAGTTAACTGCTTCTCCAGATGGCTAGCACAGACTCTACAGAACAGCTTAAACAGCAAAATATACCCATTATAGGTTCATAGGTAGGTACTAGGCTATTGGCCCTAGGGCCTATATAAGCCTAGCCAAAGGTACCCTGGCTTTCGCCACCCAAGAAAATTATTTTCCTGTGCCACTGTCGAGCAGAGCCACAGAAGTGATCCCTGGGGTGAATTTCCTATCTCCCATCCAATCATCAAGATTTTTCTTGAACAGTGCTAATGAGGAGCTTTGTTTGATATAGATAGGTAGTTTGTTCCAGAGTATGGGAAGTCTCTGGGACAGGAATTTATCCCTCCAGCATGTTCTGTTCATTGTGGTGATGAGGTTTAGGTCCCTAGAGCGTGTAGCTCGTAGGGATTGGGATTTCTTTAAGTGGAGCATGTCTAAAAGCTCTGGGTTTGACATAGCTTTGTGTGTTAGGCAGAGATCGCCTCTGAGTAGGCGATATGCAACGGAGTAAAGCTGCAGTTTTTTGAGATGGTCTGCATAGAGCATCTCTTTGAGGCCGGTAATCCTCTTTGTGAGGTATTTCTGTGGCCTTTCCAGTTGTTGTAGATGTCTTGTGAGGTACATACCAAAAAAGGCATTGTACTCTATAATGGGTCTAATGAGTGATGAGTAGAGGGAATAATGACCTCTTTTTTCCTGGATGAGAAACCTTTTGTGATGAGGTGTGCCACATAGAAGGATTTCCTGACTACTGTGGCGATGTGATTATCAAAGGAGAGACTACTGTCCACCTGTGTCCCAAGGTCTCTTATCACACTTTCGGTGTTAAGTAGACTACCACCTATGTGGTAGTTCATGGGTACTGAGTTTTTACCAAAAGGAATGACAATGCACTTTTTGGCATTGAGCTTGAGGCCATGGCTTTGACACCAGGCATCTGTCTCAGCAAGACCCTTTTGTAGGATGTCCACATCTTTTGGAGTTTTGATTATGGCTCTTAGTTTGCAGTCATCTGTGAACTTCGTTAGCCAAAGACCTTCTGTGTTGGCTTGTACTTCAGAGAAGTAGATACCAGACAGGAGAGGACCCAGGACTGAACCCTGTGGTACTCCACTTGTCACTGGTCTGAAACTGGATTTGGAGTCTGCTACTTTCACAGTGTGGGTTCTGTCAGTGAGCCAGCTGGCAACCCATCTTGTGACATAGGGATTTATACCTAGTTTAGTGAGTTTATCTATAATTCCAGAGTGGGGATGGTGTCAAATTAACTATTTAATTAATTTAATAATATAATTAGCTATAAAACTTACTCTAAACTTTAAGTTACCTATAGCAAATCATGACAGTCATTTATAATTCTGCTGTCACCAACCACAAAAACTGAAATTCTTAAAAAAAGGTAGTAATTAAAAAAGGCTGCACTAACCTCTTGTCCAACCTTTCCTTATGACTGTGAGTTCCACAACTGAGTGGAATTGTGTAGAAAGTGACATATTATTTCTTAAAACAGCATACCCACACCCAAACAATTAAGTCAACCCTTGTCTGTCCACATGATACACCTAGACAATATCTGACTTTACTACTTTGTAATTAATGCATGCATAGATTACACTTGGTAACACATTCAGATAAATGCATACATTGGAATGCATAAGACATTTTAAACAGGTCAGCATTTAAACCTCATTCAATGAAATGAAAGTCAATACCAAGCCAGAAACCAATGCACTTAGCACCTCATCAAGTTGGATATGACCATTTTCACCTCTGCTGGCACCCATTGTTGAATCCAGTATGTCCAAGATCAAAAACAATTAACAGCAATCCAAGGATGAATGTATCAATTTAATATGCAAACCAAGTGACTAAGGCTTCTCTTACCACAAACTGAGAAGTATGTAACTATTTTTTATATATTTAGTCATAGTTTTAGTTAATTTGATAAACTTTAAGAAACTGCATTTTCAATGGAAATATATATCTGCAGAAAATGACAATAAAGCTACATATACTTTTGTATGTGCCCTATTTATAGGCGTGTAACACACTAGGAACAGATGTGAAAAATTTATTTCAGTCACAATTTGGGGAACCATAAATATCAGCTGCCCAAGAGGAGAGTTGAGAAGCAGAGGTTGGCATGAGAGGAAATACATTTATTTCAATAATGTGCTTCCCCTGCAAGATGCAAAACCTCTTAATGTATGAGATGGGTTTAGCTTACAGAAACTGGCATCTCAATATGGCCTGAAACACAAAAGCATAAAGTACATTAAAGTATTTTGACTGATATACTGTTTTGTTGTAGTCATGCAAACAGGTTATGATCTTGAAATGCACTCACCAGTGCACATACTGTCGGTAAAAATATTATACATATACCTTTTTTCCAAGTCTTCTTGACACACTACAAATGATCTCAGCCTTCAATGCAGACAAGACAGCACATAATCCTTCTCCACCCCCACTTACTGCAACCCATGCAGGTTACCCAAAAGTTACCATGAATGCCAGCCTAAGCATGTTATGCCCACTAACTCTGCTTCCAAACAAGGATGAGGCTTAGTCATATGTCATAAGCTCATAGGAGTTGCAAATTAATTGAGCTGCAAGGACATTTCTACTTCACCAGTACCCACCCTTAAGCCTTTCCCCCCTTTTCAAGAAGAGCCTGACCATTCATACTAGGGATTCATTTATGAATACCCAAGCAGTTCTCCTTTTTAAAGGCGTACAGTGTGTCACACTGTTTAACTTGGAGAGTTAGTTTGTTCTAGAGAGGTGGGTAAGCACTGTGTTATAAATCTATACCTCCACCATGTGCATTTATTTGTTGGAGTGGACTTATATCTATGGTCAGATGATAACCATGCCCTAATTGTAACCTGCATCTTAAACCAAAAAAAAAGCTGTTCCCATAACGCTACCATTACAGAAGACAATTGGGACTCTCATCACATAAGTGCACGTAGTGACACACACACACTAAATTTATCTCCTCTTATGTGTTCCACTGGTGCATGATTATGTGTTTATTTTATCACTAGATTTCTGAAAAGCCTAGGCACTAGTAGTTGGTATACTTCTTATTTAGCCATATTTGCTTTGAATAAGTCATTTTGTAACTCATGTTTGGTGAAAAATAGGAGTATCCAGTTTAGATTATTCTGTTACAACTATAGCAGCAATTGGAGAGACCTCAGAGGTTTCTAACAAAGAAGATCAAGGGACTTCAGCATCTGCCTTACACACACTGACTAAAGTCCCTGCCACTATAGTATGTGTTGTATATCTTTCTTAGGGGAGACTTATACTTGGCATACAGAGAAACCTCCGACCTAAACCTAATGTACTTGCTGCACATCCATAAATCATACGGGAATAGAGCTACCTCTTCCAGGGACATAAATATGGCCTAATAGGGTGTGCTGGAGGGACAGATTCATCTCCCAACAACTGCCGCATCTTTGGAATAGAATGCCAATTCATGTGAGCCAGAGCACTTCTATGCCACCTCTATGACACTGTTCAAAAGGAACCTGGATGAGTGGACAGGGCACCGTAAATTCTTACTGGGGATAGTGTCCACATCCCTCCTGGACATGGGCAGTCATTACTAAATACAATCCCTGGGTATTGACTAGCGTATCTCTGTTATTACATTGGGATAAAATGGCTAGCCTTGAAATTACCTTTGGGTCAATAGCCTAGTAACCTCCAATTATCCTATATATCAAATTCATTCTAGTCCTAGGGCAATGATAATTATGAAAATGGAGGCATGACTGGCTAGGCTTAAAAAGGTTCTTTGGCCGTTACCTAAGTAAGTTCCTATAATCCTATCAGGGTTTTCTACAGTGGGTTGAAAATGCATGAAATTGTTTTCCTCAAAAAGTTGTAAAATAAAAACATGCTGCCAACCAGGAGTACAAATTATAACCAAAACCTGCTATAGTGGAATGTAGGAAAAGGTAGGAAACCAATTAGCAATGAGCTCCTCTTTAGAAAAGATACACGTTAATCAAAGTTTCATTTTTCTGACCTTGTTAAATCTCCCAGCAAGGAAAACTACTAATAGGAGTCCATATGTTATGTACTGCCTGATTAACATAAAATAAAAATAAATAAATAATAAAAATGTATTACTTTGGTCAGATGTAGTTCATAATACATTTTCAGACAGTTTAGGTCTAAATCGTTTAATCACATATTCATACCCAAATTTGTCTTTAAGTATAGGCCTGGGCCTTTAGCAAGCAATCTCATTAAATGTGACAAAAGGACAATTACAAGTGATGATCTTTAAATGTGTGCAAATTGGTCCCTGTACAACACAAGCACAACCTATCAGCACATCATTTTTGCTTTTATCTACCATCACCACTAGTTACAACACAAAAAGCACAGCCAGTTGGGGGAGGGGAGATACACAGCTGGGTTTCTGTAAATATACGGAATACCATTTGTAACCCTTCTCCATCAGGGTATTGAAGCCTCGCTACTAAATATTTCATTTATTTCCATGTGTATGTATGTATGCATATACATATTACTTCCATGTGTATGTATGTATGTATGCATATACATATTTATTTAATGTAATGAAACCAAAAAATAATCAGTTTTCTGGCCTAAACCATAAATGTCCAATACACGTGCACACAAGCACCTCTAAGCTCTCTTGAATTTGGAGGATCACATCTAATTTGTTCTCAATCCTTTGTTCCAGCCCTCCTAAATTAAGACATTATTTTGAGTTAATAGCACCAGTAAGAGTACCTAATATGGAACCCTCAGAAGCTTTGGTCTACTCTTAACAGAATTCTTTCTCCAGGCTGCCCCTCTAAACCCGGACCTTACCCAAACACATCACCTCAGGAAACCGCTACTCCCCTCAAAACTTTATTAACACCATCCAAACACTCATGCCTTCCAGCTGTAGTACTTCTTTGCCTACCCCTGCCAAGCCTCCAGACAAACATATATTCTCCTTTCACCCTGTTCCTACTTCCTACATCAGGTCTCTTCTTCTAAAGCTCAAACCTTGCTCTTCCTCCACTGCTAATCTACATCCTACCTTCCTCAAACTTGCTGCTGAATCCATTGCCTATCCCGTATCTATTCTAATCTATAGATCAATTCACCAATCCACCATCCCCACCCTATGGAAATCTTTCTTCACTATTCCCCTACATAAAGGAGGAAACTCAGCAGACCCATCTAACTAATGACCCATCACCATTCTAGCCCCCCCCTCTAAGATTCTTGAAAAATGCATTCACTCACAGCTTCTTAACTACCTCCTCCAGCATAACCTTCTCACTCCCACTCAGCATGGTATCAGTCCTAACCACAGCACAACTACTGCCCTCCTATCTTTCACACATACGATTGCTGAGGCCCAAGATAACAATAAACTCATTTCTTGTCTCTTCCTAGACCTTTCCAAGGCCTTTGATATAGTCTCCCACCCCCTACTGCTATCCAAACTTGCTAAACTCCACCTCCCTTGCCTGGTTCTCCAGTTACCTATCCAGCAGGCAGCAATCTGTTAAATGGCAATCATCCTTTTCTCCATTTATATCTGTCCCAACTGGAGTACCACAAGGTTCCATCTTGTGTCCCCTGCTGTTTAATGTCTTTGCCAACGACCTCTGTACATCTTGTAAACAATCACCCCTCATCCAATATGCAGACGAGTCAACTCTCATCTCCATCTCTAACAATATCTCTGAACTCCATACCCTAACCCAACATGCCTTTCTATCCACTGAACAATGGCTGTCTGATAATCTACTTCTCCTTAACCCTAAGAAGACCAAACTCTTACTCTTTATCTCTCGTTCTCTCACTCACCACAAATCCACCTTTGCTATTACTTCCTGTAACAATACAATAATCCAACCCAAAACCCACACAAAACTTCTTGGAGTTATCATTGATGATGAACTCAAATTCAACCTGCACATACTCCAATGTATAAAAAAGACACACCAGAAACTAGGTTTAATGTATCGCAACAAACAATTTCTAACCCCTAATGCCAGACTCTCCGTTGCACAGGCACTCCTCCTCCCCTCCCTTCTATATGCTGCCCCACTTCTTACCAACATTCAGACCACAACCTTGAATAAACTTCAACAAACTTACCATAAGATAGCTAGATTTATCACAAACTCTCTATACAATGCACATCACTGCCTTGCCCTAAACTACCTCCAGTGGCTTGAACTCCCCCAACAACTACTGCTATCACAATTTCAAATGTTACATTGCATTCTTTACAAACCTTCATCCTGTCCTGCTCTCCCTTCCTTTGTCTCCATTTATACTCAACTCAGACTCCATGTACCTCTAATCAGAAACTGCTAGACATCTACCAGCCCAAAAAAACAGTAGGCAAACTTCTATATAACACTCAGTGGCCCAAGCTTGGAACAAACTTCCCCTAGACATATGTTCCATCACCCACCCTTCACACTTTAAAAATTAACTCAAACTTCATCTACTTAGCTCCCAAACTTGCCTTTGTCAAGACCCAACCTACTTCAAACTAACTTCACCAAAGCTACTTGTTCGAAGTATTGAAAGTTTAAACACTGACTACGGAGATCACAATACAGTGCAAAATGGGAATATTCCCTTTTCCTCGCTGTAGTGTGATCTCGGAGTTGGTATATTGAAGTAGGGGGGTGTGGGGGTGCAGCACCCCACATGGGGGATGCAGGGGGGGGGCTTGCCCCCCTGCAAAAGCATGTTTTTGTTTTATTTTTATTTTATTTAGGCGATCAGGTGCCTAGACTTCAGTGAAAGTGCACTTTCATTGAAGTGCACTTTTGCTGAAGTGTGGGTCTACTTCTCTGTTTTGAAGAAGTGTTTCTTCGATGTAGAGTAGTAGACCCATATATATATATATATATATATATATATATATATATATATATATATATATATATATATATATATATATACTTCTCCTGTTCAAAATTACACTTTATTGAACGCCAGATAGAGGAGTCTACTTTAGCGAAAGTACATTTACACGAAAACACGCTTTTGTGAAAAACAGTGTACCTGCACTAACACAGGATCCCAGAACTGCCGACTGTTTTTCCCTGGCACACACATATATATATATATATATATATATATATATATATATATATATATATATATATATATATATATATATATACACTCACTGGAATGGACAGATGACAAAATCAGCAACCAAAGGACACTAGTATTGCTGGAACTGATTTACCCTCAAGTCTGGGTGAGTACCTTCACAAGGTGCACCCTGTTTTTTTACAAACTTTCACCAAGGCGACATATATATATATATACATATATATATATATATATATATATATATATATAGATAGATAGATATATATATATATATATATATATATATAGATATAGATATATATATATATATATATATATATATATATATATATATACACACACACACAATGTATTTTTTATGGCATATATCATGGATAGAAGAAGGTTAAAAAAAAGCAGCTGGGTGCTCAAGTCCCAGGATAAAAATGCACCCAATTCCGGTAAGCGCATTGCTGCCCTGACTGGAAAAAAAATTACAGTGCTGAATCCTCAAGACACATAAATATTTCTACAAGGGGGTTAGGCCAGGCTCAGGGGGACGGCAGTCCCCCTTTTGCAGAAGGAAGTAGTGCACAAAAACCGATAGGTCGAAAAGAGCCATAAATATAACAGAATGGACTATTGAAAAGTACTGGGGATAAGAAAGAAATTGAGCATTGTTACTATTATGCAAGAAGCTCAAAACGTCCAGACAGAAGATATACAAAAATATTAAGAGCCAAATTAGAGGAAGGAAAAATACTTTCACAATAAAAACTGTCAAAAGCTTCAAATGCACATTTGTGTTCATTAATGCAACAGATTCATGAAAAACATTATACATACCAAGAAACCTTGGGCCATTGAGAAAAGGAAGTGACTGGGAAACTGAGAAAATATAAAGAACAAAATCTAAAGGTTATTGAAGGTATAAAAGGGAAACATGGACATGTGAAAGAGAGATCTGATATGATGTAATATTTACGCAAAGGAGAAAGCCTAATTAATAAATACAAAACAGCATCCCCAAAAATATTCAGAAATAATACAGTTAAAGGCACCCAGATATGGAAAATTTCACAATTCAAGCAGTAAGGTTACAAAGCTGGAACATAGAGAAGAAGATCAGTGAATCAGAAGTTAAAAAAAAAAAAACTAAAAGCAGAAGTTATGTAGTACCTGCAAACTGAAGGATTTAGAAAGTATAGACAGGTTAATACATAGCATGATGTAACAATTCGCCCCCCAAGTAAGGAGAAACAGGAGGAGCAGGAGACATCTAAAGACGAAATAGCGACCCGGGGAAGATAAAGAGATTTAATATGGCGCAATATTTATGCAGTAGAGAAAGCAAAAATAATCAATACAAAAAGAACAGCACCACAGATATTTGAAGAGAAATACGGGCATCCACATATGAAAAAATTTACAAGGCAAGAAATAAGAAAACAAAAAAGGGAAGTAGAAATGGGGATTAATAATGGAGAATTTAAAGAAACAGGAGATGAGGTTATGGATTACCTGCAAAGTGAATGCTTTAGTGTAGAAAATCTAACTCTGATAATATCACAGCAGGATAGAATAATGAATCCTCAAATATAGCAGAAACTAGTGGAGCAGGAAACATCTGAATCAGTTGTCATATGAAGATACTTTTGAGCCTTCAGTAGGAAACCAGTATAAAAATTCAGTTGTAGTTAAAATGCAAGGGAAGGAACAGGAAACTATGTCATCTCAGACGTAGTCAGTGTTGTGGAGTGGCAGGTCAGTGAGTTCCCATAGGAAAAAGCAATGGATGACACTGGATGAAACTGAAGAGAGTACGGCACAAGGATGATGCTACTTTCTGTAGAATGCTCCCAGGCAATGGAAAATAAAGACTATGCCCTCAGGTTAGAAGAAAATGATCTAAGGGAGGAGATGCTTGATTAGTAAAGATGGACAGACATATTAGGTTCAATGAAAGAAACAAGACTATAGAAAAGTGTGGTAAACCAAATAAATACAGTAACCAGGACTGTTCATACTAATACTTGTGATATCACAGCAGTAAATAGGATCTACTACTGTGCAGCTAAATTAATAACAGATAGTCTTACCACAAAACCCAGGGCAGTAAGGAAAAGGAAGGGGAGATATCAAATGCCATCATGGAAGTACTGAACAGAGAAAAATTAAGACAAGAAGTGTGATTGTTAGAATCATAGAAAAGAAGGAATAGATCAACAAAAATACTCAGAAAAATATATGTGATAAAAGCGACACACACTATCAGAACAGATCAGGATTTATCATACACTATTGCAAGCAATGAACTAAGGATATCAGCATAGGCAAAAAAAAACCTTAGAAGATATGCAGATAAATATAAAGGAAAAGTGCAAAACAGGCAATTTAATAATGACCCCAAAAAAGTTTTATACAGAACTGGTAAACAAGGTCAAGGGATTCGACCCCCCCCCCAAAAAAAAAAAGAAACACACATATTTTGGAGAAATATCTAAGAAGAGTCTGTGGAACATAACAAAGATGTGGAATGGATAAAAGTAGTAGAAGAAAGAATAAGTTAAAAAGTACAGGATATGAAATGGGATGAAGTAACGGCCAAAGAAATTGAAACAAAATTAAGAAAAGCTCCTGGAAAACCCCAAGCCCAGATGCAGTACATAACTTCTGGTTAAAAATTAGCATCTTTACTTTATGATTTAGCCATGAGTAAGAACAATTTAGTTGCACACCCTGAACAGACACCAACCTAGTTAACAAAAGGAAAAAGAATACTCCTCCTTAAGAGGCATATGCAAGGTATCCTAAAAACTATATTGGTATAACTTGTCTTCTGGTGATGTATAAATTATACACTGAAACTGATGCCAATAAAGTTTATAGTCATTTAGAAGAAAACTCATTCATGGCAATAGAACAAAAGGATAACAAAAGAAAGTCATATGGAACAAAGGACCATTTGTTGTTCAAGCCATAATGAAGAACTGTAAAAAGGGGAAGGATCTAAGTATGGCATGGATAGAACACATTAAAGCATTTTTCAACATCCCACATTCATGGATAAAACAGCCCTTAAAATGTATAAGATGCACCCTTGTTTTTAGTCCCTTTAGTCTTATACACAGGTCAGGCATATTTTTATTAACCAGAGGAGAAGTGGTCCGCTATTAATAAAGAGCTGAAGGATTTTGTCTGGGAGGAGAAGACAGCAAGAATTAAGTGGGATAAGCTGATTATTCCAATAGAACAAGGTAGATTGGGATTGTCCAATTTGAAGGGATATTGCAGAGCTACACAATTATGGCTCCTATACATAGCACAAGCAGAAACCTGTAATTCAAAGTGGAAAGGGATGATGATGAAATGGGGGCAGGTCAAGAAACAAGGAAACACTAGGACTTTGGATGTATAACTTTAAGAAGAATAACAATAATTGTACAGAATATTACATCCATAAAGTAGCAAAAAGTATTCTAAGAACTAAGTCAACACCAGATTGGAGAAAGGAGATTCTGCCAAGAGGGGTGACTGCAATTAGGGATATAGACAATAGGCAAGAGGGGGCTGGAATTTATTGGAGAAAACTGGCATAGGAGCCAAGGTATTGGGAGCAACTAACAAGAGAAAGAAAGCTAATAGAATGGGAACAGGCCAATAATTTATTTGGACTGCAGGTCACAGATTACCTTCCCTAACATAGACTGATAGAATATAGGCAAAAAGAAAGAAATAGGTTCTAAACAAAAGACCAGCACTGGTAGAATTTTTTGTAGAATCTAGAACAGGCACTGCTGTTAAAAAAAGGAATAATTAGTAGACCACACATAACATTGCAGGATGACTATAAGAATCAGTCAAAGGAGGTTTGAAAGGATTGGGAAGAGAGACTGGATAAGCGATTCACAAAGAAACAATGAGGGGATATATGGTGGTCTCCCAAATATGCAACAATATCTAGAAGTTTAGGATTTTTGCATGGAAATGTTAAATATTTTTATACCGCAAGTAGACTCCAGATCATTTCTCCTTAGGTAGACAACAAATGTTGGAGATGTGACGGTGAAGAAAGCAGTACTTGGAAACATAGTTTCTGGGAGTGTAATGAGTTAACAGACTTTAAATATTCCCTGAAGACAACTCTGTGAGCAAATTGATGTAACTAGAGAAATTATTTTTTTGAGCTATGATACAGAAGTGGAATTGCCTAGAGATAGTAAGGCCTTGCTGAGTCAGATTACGGTGGCAGTCAAAAAGTCTAAACTGACTGTATTAGAAGTATTGAATATAGTAGCAGAGAAGCTGTCTAGTGAGTCACTACAAGATTAAGAAATTAGCCTCTGAAGGGCTTGTGGAAGTGAGGATGTCCCTTTCACATGTGTATGGCTATTGGGAAAGGGGACGAAGAAGCAGGGGTAATAAAGCAGACAGAGAGTGTCACAAACCCCATTATTATGACTAAAACGTTGGGTAAAAAAAGGAAGTTGTTGCAAGACCTTGGAAAAAGGGTGAAAAGCAGGATGCCCCCCCCCAATGAGGAAAACCAAAGGTACAAGTTATTCACATCCCGACCCCACCCCCTGCCCAGAAAACCACAGTGAAAAACTTCTCTAAAGCAAATTTCACACTCCTCAAAACCAAGTTGGAATCCTTCAAAGCCCCCGGGCCTGTGGAAAATACGGCCCAGACCACAGAATCCTTTATAAACGCATTCTATGAACACATTCAGGAATGCATGGATCATGCAATCCCAAATAAAACCAAGACCCAATCCTCCAAAGGCAGACGTCCTGTCTGGTGGACCCCAGCCATAAACAAACTATACAATATAAGGAGGAAGCTACTACATGATAGAGCAAAATCCCAAAAAGGGAAGGCATCTCTGATCAGTGTTAGCAAAAAACTACGGGCACTCATAAAATCGTCTAAGGCCAGCTTCGAGAAAGATTGCACAGGACACTAAGGATAATCACAAGGCTTTCCTTAGTTATGTTAGGAACCTGGGTGGGAATTCCCAGATATGCTCAGAATTAGTCCAAAATGACAAAAAATACACCGAACCCACAGACATTGCCAACATCCTAGCTGATAGGTTCAGCGCAAACTCCCCCCCCCCCAAAAGGGCAAATATCTATCCCAGCAGAGTGCTGCCCCTGACAACTCAGAGGCTCAGGTAAGATGAGCCCTCTCCAAAGCAAAAAACACAGCATCAATGGGACCAGACGGTGTCCCGGGCTGCGTCCTACATGAACTCCAAGAAGAGCTAAACCCAAACCTAAAACTACTGTTCAATCTCAGCCTTACCACAGGATATGTACCTAAAGAGTGGCGTACAGCAACAGTGGTCCCTCTCCACAAAAGTGGTGCCTCAATGGATCCTGGAAACTATCGCCCCATAAGCCTGACTAGCTTGGTCTGCAAAGCTATGGAAAGGATCATCATGGACCTCATAAAAAAAGATATTGGGGACCTACAGACACTGGATCCTACCCAGTTCAGCTTTGTTAAGGGCAGATCCTGCCTCTTAAACCTGGTCAATTTCTTTGAAACAGTCACCAAAGCCATTGACAAGGGAAAGGTGGTCCACACAGCCTACTTGGACCTCACAAAAGCCTTCGATACAATACCCCACTCGGGCATTATAGATAAGCTCACCAGCTTAAATATAAACCCCTATGTCACTAGATGGGTTGCAAACTGGCTCAAGGACAGAACCCACATGGTTAGAATTGCTTGGGCCATGTCAGACTCCAAACCAGTTACAAGTGGCGTCCCACAAGGCTCACTCATGGGACCTCTCCTGTTCGGTATATATTTCTCGGAGGTACAGGCCAACACGGAAGGACTGTGGCTGACAAAGTTCGCAGATGACTGCAAACTGGGCACTATAATCAACTCTCCAGCCGACACAAGCATCCTCCAAAAGGCCCTCATAGAAACAGACAACTGGTGCCAGAGCCATGGCCTCAAGCTAAATGCCAAAAAGTGTATAGTCATCCCCTTTGGCAAAAACAAAGTGCCCACAAATTACCACATAGGTGGTAATCCATTAAGTACAGAAGAAGTAATTAGGGACCTGGGGACCCAAGTTGATAGCAATCTCTCATTTGACAACCACGTGGCCAAAGTGGTTAGAAAAACATTTTATATAGCCCACCTAATCATGAAGGGATTCACATCTAGATCAGGGGAGGTCATTATGCCTCTTTACTCATCCCTCATCAGGCCCATAATTGAGTACAATGCCCCTTTTGGGATGTACCTTACCAGACACCTGCAGCAACTGGAAAGACCCCAAAAGTACCTCACCAAGAGGATCAAAGGGCTCAAACAGATGCCATATGCTGCCCGGTTAAAGAAACTCCAGCTCTACTCAGTGACATACTGCCTGCTCAGAGGTGATCTGTGCCTGATGTATAAAGCCATGTCCAACCCGGAATTAATGGACATGCTGCACCTCAGAAAATCCAAATCCCATTGAGCTACGCGCTCGAGAGACTTGAACCTCAGCACTGAAATAAATAGGACATGCTGGAGGGACAGATTCATAACCCAGAGTCTCCTTTCACTCTGGAATAAAATCCCAGTCCAGGGTAGGCAGAGTCCCTCATTGACTCTCTTCAAGAGGAATCTTGATGAGTGGATGGGGGATCGTAGGTTTACCCCGGGTATCACTTCTGTGTCACTGTTAGACAGAGGCACAGTATACTAACCTCGAAAAAGGGCATAGCAAAATTAATTTAAAATGGGTGGCGAAAGCCAAACACACTCTGGCTAGGCTTATAAATGCCCTAGGGCAGATAGCCTAGTATGAACCTATGAACCTATAAAGTGTAGCACAAACATTACACACTGCAGCCCTGGTGACACAACTGGTGACAAGTGTGTTAGGAGCATTAAATAATATAAAATACAAGGGAAAGGGATCAAAAGATGAGGTAGAGGAGACATGATAAGGAAGTAACACAAGAAATGGAGACTAGGACAATCAAAAGCTAAAACAGAGTAAGGGAAAAAAAAGAATTAGGAATCATAAAGAAAATAGGCAAAATAGAAAAAGCCTGTGAGAAATAGAAAAAGCTTGTGAAAAATGGGGAAACTGCACTGCTACACTGCCAGGAGAGAGCAGGTTAAATGGGAAGTAGTATGGCTTGGTAAAGAAAGCTGAAAAGATGGTATGAATGTTTTTGTCGCAAGTAAGATAGAGGTTGAAAGAGCAAACAAAATTGTATCTGGAACAGACGGCAGGCAAACAAATGGCAAGAACACTACGTTCACTTTTATTTTATTGTAGGAATAAGCGCTTTCATGGTTAATCCCAACACCGCTTCATCAGATAAATGAAAAGTTAAAACAACTCCATTAAATAGCATCAAATACCAATCAAAAACAATTACCCCACCCATAATTACCATTGGCACAAAGACAAGTACTGCCCATAGTCATAGTTCATGAACTACAAACATATAAAAACAACTAAAAATATATATTTAATTGCAGTGGCGGCTGGTGACTTCAAATTAAAACAGGGCTGCAGGAGACAGCTGAATGGGTGGGGCCAATGGGAAGGGTGTGGCCAACAAGAAAGGGGTGGGAGCTATGCTCAAAACCACAACAACTGGAACTTTAATGAAATACACTGCCTTGGGTGCCAAACAGTCATTACGAGAGTCCAATCAAGACAAAATGAAGTGTAGAAGAAAAAAATGTTTCAATGCATTGGCTACATGACAACTTACTTAATATCCAGATGGAAACAGGTTGTGAGGCATGAAAAATAAATTACTTTTTAAATACATTACTAGAATGCCAGTCAAAATCAAGTATAAAAAACAAGCAGCACTCAACTCAAACCACTACTCCTTGCGCTGTAGTTCTAATTATAATTTATATTCAGCTTTATAAAGTTACCAAGTAACATGCTGAAAGTAGCAATCTCTGTGATACCCCCACTTGTAAAAAATGTTTCTTATCCAAAATAGACCTACTGCCTGACACAATTATCTACTTGTTTCGTGGGGAAGACATGATTAAAGTAAAAAATGAACAGCAAACAAGAAACAAGCTCAAGATAAACTGCTTAAAGGATTCCTGCACAAGTTATGGACCACACATGATAGATTGGCCATCTGTTTATTTTACGGGTAAGCCTGCAAAGATGACTGCAAGTCTCCAACAAAAGATGACTGCAAGTCTCCAATAAATGTAATGAGCTTCTGAAAATACTGTAATCCTGTCCTTTTATTACAAATACTGTCATATGCATTTCAATGCCCAAGGCTTATACATTATCTAGTTATGTAAATATTCTCTGTATGGCAACAACGAAAAGGCTTTCAATGCTGGTAATTCTTTAACAGTATGCTTATTAAAGCTTACTTGCATCTTACAATCTTCGACAAGCTTACCTGATGCTCATTAAATCATTGCTACTTAAACAGAGCAACAGGGCACTGTGACAGCATGCATTTCCTGAATAATAAGAAGCATAAATCAACAGTATAAAAATCTGACAGAAAACCAGAACATTCTGCAAAATCAAGGACAGATGAAAAGCCACGATCATACTTGTGGTCTACCTTGGATGGGGGAATACTCTGCACACTTACACTGCATAACTGCTCCTTGCCTTCCTTGGACACATCCAGAGCCACTACAATGGGGAGTGGGGTGCAACAAGTATGTCATAATTTGAAATGTCTCTGGCTGACAGTGATGGCTCTGACACTCATACCTCTCAACTTCCGAGCAAGAAATCTGGACAAAGCCATACATAGAACTAGAAGTGGGACACAGGCCCAAAAATAAGGACCATTTTTAAATATTGCGCTTATTAACTTAGATAATAGAACAGTAAGAGATCTTGCATTAGTATGAATTTTCTGAAGGGTATAAAATCTGAAACTCAAATGTCTGCCATTATTTTCTAACTTCAATCTTTAATGACTTGCCACTAATTTGCCAGAAAACCACAATTTTATGAAAAACAGACCAAAAATGTGATGCAAAAATATAAAGTTGCCACACAATACAGCGGGAACCTGTCAAAAAAGGGATACCTTTTTAATATTAACACTGTTAACTTGAGCAGCTAACAAAATAAGAGCATCTACATGCATTTCTGAAATAAAAGTAATCTATAACTCTGATCATTACAGTTATATATAATTGTAAACCCTCCACATTTTCTTCCAAAATTTCCATTTTGAGGAGGGGATTATTAGGGGAGAGCAACATTTTGAGCCAAAAATTGGGGACAATTGAGAGGTTTGGATATTCCTAATTCTGCAAAGCGATTTGCACGTACCTCTCAACCTCTTAATGCAGGAAATCTGGACAAGGCCAAATATATTGGGGGAACATACAAACACTACTAAAAATTGCTCTTGTATAAACTTGACAGTCGATAGAATAACAGGTCTTGCATTAGCATGCATTTTTCTGAAGGTTATGATGTCTGAAACTCAATGTCTGTCATTTAGTGACTTCATTCCTAAATGATTTGCTAGAAAACCACAAATTTTATGAGGAACAAACCAAAAATAAGAAGCAAATATATATTCATTCTGCACAAATATGGACAACTGAGAGATATAGTTCAACCGGGGCTGTCTGAGTTTGCTACCCTCACCCCCCCTTACAAAATCATGGTCGAATGGAGCCTCCCCCCTGCAGCCATTCCAACATCCCATTCCTTGGTTATTTTGCCCCATTTACCATAAACACTGTAATGTGCATACTGCTTTACTTCTGCAATGATTTAGATTTCATTTGAAAGTTTTATTTTGCATTTTACACACAAACCCTAATATATATCTGTTAAACAAAGCAATGCAGTCTCACAATGAAAATAGACTTAGCATTAAAACTTCTCTGCCCTTGAAACTCACATGCATTGAAACCCACATTCAACGAAAATACATTTTGCCAGTGGCAGACAAAGATTAACTCTGGGCTGTTTTCAAAATCATAGGCCCCTTGAACATGAAACATACACATGCTCTTTGATATACCTTCCTGACTGTATTACATTATATTCCTTGTACAATACAGTACAGTTGTTAGACGGCATTTTAAATTTATTATTTTGAACATGTTTCCAGTAAACAATGAAAGAAAATGCATGCACCAATGACAAAACTGCCCAATTCAGAACATTTCCATCATAAAACGTCTACTCAACCTTCTATAGTCCATCAGTATCAGTAAATATGCACAATCTCTGAAGTAGTAAAATCCACATTAAAGAAATCTGTAACTAATAAAGAGGTTGTTGCTAGCAAACAACTTTATATGTCATTGTTTCATCTACAAATAAAGTGCCTGTTGCCCTTGAAGAATAAATTGCCTATGTTGCATGCATTAAAAAAATGATAAGCTAGTAATACCGCAATAGGGAATGGATAGCAAACTGATAACAGGTTCATAGTTACTAGGTATCTTTGCCAAAACGGACTGTACAGTATCAGCAATGCATCTACCTACTGTGGGAGTAAAACCCACAGCTTTCTGCATCAAAAGCAAGTACACTACCTGTTGTGTTATTAACAATGCAAGCAGACTTAGCATAAGCAGCACTAAACTTTTGTTCCCCTGCAGCTCTCAGCTCCTTGTAAAATCTACTCGACACTCAGCTGTATCTCTGAACTTTGCAGCACAAGATATCTGGAAAAAGCCAAAATGTATTGGTGGGAGGGAGACAAAAGGCCAAAAACCAGGGACACATTTTAAACATTGCTTGTATAATGTTGGAAAGTTGCTAGAATAAAATGCTGTGTTACCACCATATATTTCACTGCCACGTCTTGAACCCAGGGGACCCTGTGCAAAACAGTCAGAGAAACATACCACTATGCCAAATCAGCTGAAACAGAGGAAGACAAACTTAAATGGCTACTATTTAGTGAATTCAGTTCTCACCATAGCTGTCAACCTCTTAGCAAAAAAACAGCTGGGAAAAGCCAATAATGTGGGAATACAGCTGCCAAACATATTCAGTGAATTCAGTTCTCAGCATAGCTCTCAACCTTAGCACAAAATACCTGGACGAGGCCAATAATGGGGGAATACAGTCCCAAAAATATGGGCAAATTTAAAATATCCATGTTATAAACTTAGACAATTGCTAGAATAAAAGGTTTTGTTTTACCATGTACTTTCTGAAGAATATGAAGTCTGAAATTAAAATGCCTGTTATTTTTAAACATTTGTAAACCAGGAAACTAGTCTGACTTGAAACAAAACAAAGCCAATTTTCAGCAGAGCAGGGAGAAACACTCCAGACACATCTTTGTAATGGATGGGAGGACATGCAGACTCCACACAGAAGGGACCCCAGCCAAGAATCAAACCAGAGAACCTGTAGCTGTCAGGCAACAATGCTACCAGAGCACCACTGCACTACAAACTTTTGCAAGGAAATATGAAGATACAGAAACCACAGATTTTATGACGAATAGAACAAATATGTGGCAAAAATCTGCAATTTTTTACAAATAGTGGTGGGTAGGGAATTCAGGTCCTTGCCACCTGCATCCAAGGTACAGGGTTCAAGCCTGAGTATTTCTACCCACCACTATGTGTTAACAAGGGCATTTTACACACCACACACACATATATATATGCACACAGAGAAAGAGAGAAAGCCAGACCGAGAAATTGGGAGGGTGGCCTAATGGTTAAGGTGTTTGCCTTACAAACACAAGGTGCAGGGTTTGAGTCTCACAAGGGATAATTGGCTAGGCTTAAAATGGCTCGCAAGGGCAGTTAGCTTAGTACTAATCTATGAATCTATCAACATGCATACATATATTTATATTTATCGCTCTCTCTCACTCTCTCTCTCTCTCTCTCTCTCTATATATATATATATATATATATATCTTTATACATATATACATACACACACAGACACACACACACAAATATATATGTATGTATGTGTATATATATATATATATATATATATATATATATATATATATATATATTACATACATAGGTATAATGCACTGTCAGAGATAGCAGCTGCTATAAGAGATACCTTTTGATACACATTTACAATGGCAGTGGTACTCCCAGGCATATTTAAGTGTTGTAATCTGTCTATACACAGGCATGTGGCTGACTTCAAATCTGAGTTGTGTACAGCACTAAAATGTTTCAGAATCACTCAGTCCAATATTTTTGCTTCATTATTATACACAGTGCTGAGCACATAACCTGGCTTGCCTATATCTTGTAGTTAGGATGTTTGAATTGCATCCACCATACACATGGCTACTTGATATGAAAATGTGCATAGCACAATGTGTCTAATTTCTCTGAATCTGACCCATGATGTTATTTTCATTTGACATCCATTTGGTTACCTGAATGTATTTTATTTGGTCATTATAAAAGATCACTGCCAAGAGGCCATTAGATTGGCTGCCACAGTTGATGCAAGTGTTATCGCCCACCCTCCACAATGGAGATTTCTAACTGGCACTATCACATTATAACTGTGATACCAGACTTGTCAAGCTTTAGTCATGCTCCTTTTTCCTGCACTGGTCTTATTGCTTCTAGCCTCATATGACTCTGAATCGTATTGACCTACAATTCGAAGATGGGACATCTTTTTCTTTTCATGTCTAGTTCTCGATATGCAGGCAGTGCATTAGCTGATGTATATATAAATATTACATGTAAAATTCAAACACAGGAAGCTCTGTAGAAGACTATGTGTGACACACCTGAATATTTTCCTCAATGGCACGTTAGTAGGCAGGTTTGTGCTCTTGGAAAATGAACTTCCTCAACATCACCTTTAGAGTCTTACAGATCCACTCCAGTAAGCCTTTTCTGTCTGTTTCTACAAAGAGGTTCTAACTTACTAAACTTGCAGCAATAAGAACAAAGCTGATATCACAAGAGATATAAATTGGGTTTTTATATGCATCATATTCTCATAGAATACCCCGGCCTTAAACGGAGCTATTCACACACACACGCTGCCTTAAACGGAGCTATTCACACACACACACGCTGCCTTAAATGGAGCTATTCACACACACACACACACACACACACACACACACACACACACACACACACACACACACACACAAACACACACACACACATGCTGCCTTAAACAGAGCTATTCACACACACAAGCTGCCTTAAACAGAGCTATTCACACACACACCTTACCTGTAAATGGGTCCGGAAAGCCAGGTCCAACTCCATTGCCTGCGCTCGACCTAACGCTTCCCTGCAGGAGCTATGAACTCAACTTACCTCACTCCTGATTGGTCCTGCGCTCAAAATCTCTGCTTACCTCTCTCCTGATTGGTCCTGTCTGCGGCTCCAGCAGTCCGGAGCTCCTCTCTTCTGTGCGGTCGTCTACTGCATGGCATCTTGGGCATCTGCGAAGCAAAAAATACCTTCTCTGCATCTGGACTGCTAACTCAGGCAGTCAGAGTTCGCAGAGATTCCTGGGCATCTGCGGGGCAGTCTGAGTGTGTCTGCGCATGCGTGGCAGTTCCGGTACTCGGTAATAAAAGAAAATTTATTTTTTAAAGTTTATGTTTTATGTTGTGTATTTCTTTTATTTCTAGGTGGAAGGGCTGCAGTCCTGCAGATCGATAGCACGATCTGCCCCTGTTTAATTGCACAAATATATACCCAATAAAAACAGAACAAAAATAAAACATAGAATTAGCCATTGGCTCATTTAAATAGCCTCTGTGACTTTAGAATGGGTTTAATCAGGCCATTCAGGCCTTTCCCTTTATGGGCTTGCATCCTCATAATTCACTGAAGCTCAACATTTTCAGTGCGATTTCTAACATCGCCCATTTTTAACAATTCATATATCCTATCAATAACCCGGAATTTAAACCAATGATGCTTCCCTTCAGCCATAACATCCTTGGCTAGTGCATTATTCTCATACTTTATCTTTATAGAGTACAGATGTTCCCTTATTCTATCTTTGATTTTAGGGTTACACTTCCCTATGTAGAATGCTGAGCACTCAACACAGTGGGCTAGATAGACCACGTCCTTAGTATTGCAATCTGCCTGTACTTTAAAATAAAACCTCCACCCATCATTAGGGCTGATAAAACTGGCATCAATGTCAATATAAGTACAATAGC
Source organism: Protopterus annectens (assembly GCF_019279795.1). NCBI lineage: Eukaryota > Metazoa > Chordata > Ceratodontiformes > Protopteridae > Protopterus > Protopterus annectens. The sequence continues at coordinate 1,725,328,990 of NC_056726.1, forward strand.
GACAGCCACCACATGTATAGTTCCCATCGGTACTACTATGCCTGTCTGGGTAGCATAAGAATTGCTTAAGATTCTTCTTGTTTCTGTATCTAAACCTGGGTTTATCACCCACTACTTCCTTAATCTGTAAGCAGGATAGGCCAATGTTTACGAAAAATTTCAGTAATGGCATCTACATCATTACTATATTTTACTGAGATAGCCAATGGATAGGTATTTACCCTTGAATATTCTTGGGGGTCATAATTCTCCCCAAAGTATGGTCTAGCCATAGTAGATCTCAGTTGTGTACTGACATGTATTCCAAGGTCAACCTCTCTCCATATATACCCCCTTCTATTAAATTGTACTTTCAAATTGTCTATCGCGGTGTTAAATCCCACATCCTTTGCATTAAGTCTGGAGGCTCGCATCCCTTGCCCCTTAATGATATTACGAAAGACATGGGGTGGGTGCATACTCGTCTGATTTAAAAATAAATTCCTGTGACACTCTTTCCTAAATAGACATTGGTTAAAAGACCTATCTGTTGATCTACTCACTCTGATATCTAAAAACTCAATAGTGGATGATGAGTGGGTAACATAAAACCTCAAAAACGAGGTAGTACCATGTAAATATTTTACAAATCCAGTCAAATCATTAACAAACCCTGTCCAGAGCATATAGATGTCATCCACACATCTATTATAAAAAACTAATGTAACTGGAGAAACAATGTTTACTAAAAATGAACATATTCTTCCATTGTGCCATAACCATACTGGCGTAGCTATTGGCACACAAAGTGCCCATAGTTACGCCAGAGGTCTGAGCATAATAACTTCCATCAAATAAAAACACATTATTTTCAAGAATGACCTCAATCAAGAGGCAAATCAAATCTATGTGTTTTTCATCATATTCACAATAGGAGTGCAAATACTTGTTCACGTAATCAATTCCTACATTATTCAGTATGACAGTGAATAAGGGCTGGACGTCCATCGTTACCATCAAACCATCAAATGGTATATCTACCGAGTGTACATGTTTATACAAGTTTTGTGAAAAATGTTTTGAGTCTCGCAAGACCACCTCAGATGGGTTCAGAACCAGTCTCAACTTCTTTTCAACAAATATAGGTTCATAGGTTGATACTAGGCTATCTGCCCTAGGGCATTTATAAGCCTAGCCAGAGTGTGTTTGGCTTTCGCCACCCTTTTAGATTAGTTGACTGTGCCTCTGTATAGTAGGTCACAGAAGGTAGCCCTTTTAAGGATAGTTTACTGTACCTCTGTCAAGCAGGGACACAGAAGAGATCCCAGGGGTAAACTTACGATCTCCCATCCACTCGTCAAGATTTCTCTTGAAGAGGGTCAGTGAGGGGCTCTGCCTAACATGGATTGGGATTTTGTTCCAGAGTGAGGGGAGCCTCTGGGAAATGAATCTGTCCCTCCAGCATGTCCTATTTATTTCTGTGCTGAGGTTCAAGTCCCTGGAGCGTGTAGCTCTAAGGGATTTGGATTTCCTGAGGTGAAGCATGTCCATTAATTTTGGGTTGGACATGGCTTTATATGTCAGACACAGATCGCCTCTGAGTAGGCAGTACGCAACTGAGTAGAGCTGGAGTTTCTTTAGCCGAACTGCATAGGGCATCTGTTTGAGTCCCTTGATCCTCTTGGTGAGGTACTTTTGAGGTCTTTCCAGTTGCTGCAGGTGTCGGGTAAGGTACATCCCAAATGGGGCACTGTATTCAATTATGGGCCTGATAAGTGATGAGTAGAGGGGCACAATGACCTTTCTTGATCTAGATGTGAACCCTTTTGTGATAAGGTGGGCTATATAGAGGGTCTTTCTAACCACTTTGGCAATGTGATTGTCAAAGGAGAGATTGCTATCTACTTGGGTCCTCAAGTCCCTAATTACTTCTTGGGCTAAAGGGAAGTCTCTGTGTTCACCAGTGGCAATGGTTAACACTGAGCAGCCTGCCTGTCCCTGTAGGAGTGGTTACTGCCTAGAAACTGTAGTTTTATTGGCCATTTTGGGTCAATTCCAAACTCCTTGATCTCTCTCTCTTAAAACCCTGCAGCCGTGTGGTTTTGGCATCTTTACAGGCTTGATAGCTGTTGCTGAAGCACCTACCAAGAGGAAAAAACGCTGAGAGAAGAAAGGAGCCACTTTTGAGATTTTAAGTATTTTCCTGTGATTTATTTCTTAGAAAAACTGCATTGCCGCCTACTTTTCGGCGTTTTCTTGATTGCAAAAGTTGATATCTGTGTTAGAAACAGTATTTAGAACATACCTAGAGCCTGTTTATTGCATTTTTTTGTGTTGCATTTAATTTAAAATAGTTTTTTCTTAAAATTGCATTTTACCTGCCTCTGACCTAGCACACACATGTTGGAGTCATTTATTGCACTGTTCTGACTAGTTTGCTACTTGTGTGTCTCTGCTATCCTTAAACAAAAAAAAAAAAACAAAAAAAATTTTGCTATTTTCCCACTTTCTATAATTTAAAAGAAAGTTGTTATAGAGTTGCTGTTCTGAACTCTTTGTAAGTTTCTTGGAGGCCAGTGCTTGCTTGGGCTAAAGGAAAGTGTCTGTGTTCACTGGTGGCAGTGGTTAACACTGAGCAGCCTGCCTGTCCCTGTAGGAGTGGTTACTGCCTAGAAACTGTAGTTTTATTGGCCATTTTGGGTCAATTCCAAACTCCTTGATTTCTCTCTCTGTTAAAACCCTCCAACTCTCTTTTTGCATGGTCTTACACATAAAGCAGCGTCGGGCAGCGCCGCTTAAACAGGTTTAAACTATTCCCGGCTGCACAAAGTCTGCTCTTCACTTTGTCCCTTAGAACTGCTCTAAATCTCAAAATAAGCACTCTATTTTCATTCTAAAGCCCTGCACTTGCTCGTATAAGTAATCTAATAGGTAAACACTAATAAACTTAAGCACTACACCCTCTTATACTCCTTTTAAGTACTTGCTCCCTATTGGTTCTTTCTGATCAGTCAATAAGTAGTTCCCTATATTATTCAGGCATGTCCAAAGGTCAGTTTCGGGTTTACTCTCCAGTCCAGCTGGTGAATCTGGGAATTTTGAGGCAATGTTACAACTGCCTTATGTATACAGACCACCCTCTCCTCCTCCCAACAAGCTCAAATATATGTGAGAGATGCAACTATATAGCCAAACTGGAGGCTGAGCTCTCTCAACCCAGTACTGGCACAGCCAGTCAGGAGGAGAAGGTAACCACACACACCACAAATCCAGTATCATATAGACCTATCACATCAGCAAACCAAACACATAAACACACAAAAACATACTCGGAGGCTCTAAATAAAAATCTGCCTAAGCAGCAGAGACCTCCAAAGCAGACATCCAAGCAACCTCTACCACGAAACAATACCCACGTAGCACATAGCTCACAAAGTTAGTGTGCCACACAGTCACAGCCCTTAAGGCTAAACAGCACACCTAATACACTTGTAATAGGTGACTCTATTGTCAGACACACTGATGTCCAACTCACCAGACTGAACAAGGAGAAGGTCACTGTAAGCTGCCTGTCGGGTGCCAGGATCCGCCACATAACACAATCACTCAGGTTACTCCAAAGCAAGTACAAATATGACTCCATCATTGTCCATGCTGGTGTGAATCACCTGAGACGTACTTCCCTGGACTACATGAAAAGAGACATAGAGGAGCTCTCTGATCATGTAGCCCAGGCCGGTATGACCCTGACCTTGAGTAGCATCTTGTCCTCACCAAGAATGATGCCACAGTATAAAGACAAAATGATCAATTTTAACAATTGGCTAAAGTAGTGGTGTCATTCAAAGGGGATCCAGTGTCTGTCAGCCTGGGATGACATGCTCGACAAGCCACGTTGCTTCGCTGGGGATGGCTTGCACCTGTCACCCCTGGGCTTTCGAATACTGGCAAAGGCTCTTGCCTCTCCCATAGTGCCTTTTTTAGACAAGGCTCAAAAGACAAACCCACCTCCACAGACAACACAAAGAAAAAAAAAATAAGGGGAATGCTGCTCAACGCCAGAAGTCTAAACCTCAAGATGCATGCACTCGAGTCTCTCCTCAGTATGGAGAATATCGATATCTGTGCAGTAACAGAAACCTGGTTCAAGGCTCCCGAAAGCACCCCAGCACTAACAGGTTATACTTCATACCATGCTTTTCAGCCACAAAACTTGGACCGAACCACAAAAGGAGGGGGAGTATCCATATTTATCAAATATACCCACACCTCTAGGTTAGTGGCACTGCACGAAGCATCGGAGACCATCCATGTGCAACTAACAGTGGGCAAAACTGCCTTTCAGTTTGTAGCTTGCTACAGACCACCCTCCCAAACACAGGAACCCCACTCGACTTTCCTGAGAACACTGGAGAATATGAAGGTCTCTCCAAACACCATTACATTGGGTGACTTCAACTACCCAAACATTGATTGAGAAAACTACTCAAGCCCAAACACCCTTGCCCAACGGTTCCTAGAATTTATAAACTCAAATGCTATGGAACAACTGGTCACCACTCCCACAAGAGGGGAAAACATATTGGATCTGGTCATCACCAACATGGGGTTTCTATGTTCCACCAGATGTATACCCCTCATTGGTAAGATCAGACCATAAACTAATCTCACTGGACATCCATATTCCGTCCCCACCCCCAGCCAAGGAAACCACGGTGAAGAACTTCTCAAAAGCAAACTTCACACTTCTCAGAACCGAGATGGAATCCTTCAAAGCCCCTGGGCCAGTTTAAAATACGGCCCAAAACACAGAATCCTTTGCAAAAGCATTCTATGGACACCTACAGGAATGCATGAAGCATGCTATCCCAAATAAAACCAAGACTCACTCCTCCAAAGGCAGGAGACCTGTCTGGTGGACCCCGGCCATAAATAAGCTATACAACAGAAGGAGAAAGCTACTACATGATAGAGCAAAATCCCAAAAAGGGAAGGCGTCTCTGATCAGTACTAGCAAGAAACTATGATCCCTCATAAAATCATCTAAGGCCAGCTTCGAAAGAAAAATTGCACAAGGCACTAAAGATAATCACAAAGCCTTCTTTAGTTATGTCAGGAACCTGGGAGGCAACTCCCAGATATGCTCTGAGTTGGTGCAAAATCACAAAAAATACTCTGAACACACAGACATTGCCAACATCCTGGCAGAAAGGTTCAATGCAAACTTCTCCCCCCCCTTCCCCCCCAAAAGAGCAAATGTCTATCCCAACAGAGTGTAGCCTTCCTGAGATCACAGATGCACAGGTGAGAGCTGCCCTCTCCAAAGCAAAAAACACAGCATCAATGGGACCAGACGGTGTCCCGGGCTGCATCTTCACGAGCTCCAAGAATAACTAAACCCTCATATAAAGTCACTGTTCAATCTCAGCCTTACTAAAGGATATGCACCCAAGGAATAGCGTACAGCAACAGTGGTCCTGCTCCACAAAGGTGGTGCCACAACAGACCCCGGAAACTATCACCCTATAAGCCTGACTAGCATGGTCTGCAAAGCTATGGAGTGCATCATCATGGAAATCATAAACAAAGACATTGGGAACCTCCAGACACTGGATCCTACCCAATTCGGCTTTCTTAAGGGCAGATCATGCCTCTTGAGCCTGGTCGACTTCTTTGAAACAGTTACCAAAGCCATAGATGAAGGGAAGGTAGTCCACACAGCCTACCTGGACCTCGCAAAAGCCTTCGACACAATACCCCACTCGGGCATCATAAATAAGCTCACCAGCTTAAATATCAACCCCTATGTCACAAGGTGGGTTGCAAACTGGCTCAGGGATAGAACCCACATGGTCAGAATAGCAGGTGCCATGTCAGACTCTAAACCAGTTACAAGTGGCGTCCCACAAGGCTCAGTCCTGGGACCTCTCTTGTTCGGTATATATTTCTCCGAGGTACAGGCTAACATGGGTGGACTATGGATGACCAAGTTTGCAGATGACTGCAAACTGGGTGCCATAAGCGACTCTCCGGCTGACACAAGCATCCTCCAAAAGGGTCTCACAGAGACGGATAACTGGTGCCAGAGCCATGGCCTAAAGCTAAATGTCAAAAAGTGCATAGTCATCCCCTTTGGGAAAAACAAATTACCACATAGGTGGTAATCCATTAGAACAAGATTCCATCACTCACAATGCACCTACTACTATAGGTCTAAAAGGGTGTGTTGCAGGATCTTTATGGATCTTTGGTAAACCATGAAAAGTGGGAATACATGGCAACTCAACAGTTAAGTACTCCACCATATCAATATTAATACAATCACTCAACCAACATTCTTGTACAATATCATATACATGCAAAATCATACATTTAATCCCCTTTGCATCTATTCCAACATAAGTAGATTTATCAATTAACATAGCCTTAATACACTCAAAATAATAACTCTTATCGATTACTACAATCTCCCCGCCTTTATCAGTGGGGCAAATCACAATGTTAGCTTCATTTCGTAATGTGTTTAATGCATTCCTTTCAACAGCAGATATGTTATTAAAGTTACAACGTCTCCTATTGTCATCAAAGACAGCTCTGAAATCATCCTCACAAAGCCTAAAAAAGGCTTCCACCAGAGGGTGATTTTGTGGTATAAAGGTACTTGGCTTTTTGAAGACATAGTCCTGACTCACACTGTTGTCAGGAAAAATAAGTTTTAACATCAGATTTCTACTAAAGAGTCTTAAGTCAATTAGTGATTCGCTTCATCCGCTCTACTAGCAGGAATAAAGGAAAGGCCTTTTCCCAGCACCGACATTTCAAAAACAGTCAAAGTTCTACTAGATAAATTATAGACTAGGGACTGTTCACATTCTGCCACATCTTTTTTATTGTCCTGTTGCACCCTGTCCCCAAAGGTTGCTTCCTTTTCCTTCTCCCTTGCTGTTGCATTTGGTGTGGGGACAAATTGTTTCCCGACCGAATTGGTAGGGGTAGGCAGGAAAAAACTTACTTCTAGATTGGTATATATTTAATGGAGCTGTTTTTACCTTTTCATTTATCTGATGAAGCGGTATTGGGATTAACCATGAAAGTGCTTATTCCTTTAATAAAATAACAGTGAATACAGTGTTCTTGCCGTTTGTTTGCCTGCCGTGTGTTCCAGATTCAATTTTGTTTACTCTTTGGACTGGCTTTGTTTTTTGCATCTGGATTAATTTGAGTGTTCGGTAGCCTTGTGGTTTATTATAAGATAGAGGATGAGCCACCTGAGGTGAGAAGAACAAAGTGATGAGATAGTACCTCCCTGATGTCATATGCACTATGTCGAAGACATTGTAATGAGGTACAATTAAAGAATACTGGCAAGCAGCAGCTAAATAAACAGAAAAAAATGGAAGTGAAAAAAGGGAAGGGATTACGCTGAGTAAGGATGAGCATTACCAACACAGCAAAATCAACTCATCTGAAATTCAAGGTGTTAATGCTCAATGCCAGGAGCCTAAATAAAAATTACACTCCTTCCAAGCCATCCTCACACTCAAGAATATAGACATCTAGGAAGTTAACTAGACATGGTTTAAATCAGCAGACAGTACCGCAGTAACTTTTCTCAAAAGTGTTACACAAGAGCAAGAAAGTACAAGCAGAAGACGGAGTCCATATGACTTGAAAATGAATACTTACTCAGGCACAAACATGTTATAGAACAAAAATCGTGCTTATTACAGTCCTTTGTAAAAACTGTTTACAATTAAAAAATGAGTATATTCAACATAAAATGTCTCAAACTGTCTAATCAATAAAAACGAGTCTGTTGACATAGATATGAACTTTCCCACTACCTCTGTTACCACTGTGGTGGATATGGGCATCCTGAAGCAATGCAGAAATTGCCTCATGTCTAGTGATGGTCAGTTAATTCTCAAACAAACTGATATGGTATGTGAGAGATGTACTTACACAATGTTACTGGAGGCAAAGCTGTCACATAAAAGGACTCCTAGGTTGTCAGTAGTACATACGCTACACCCATCACATCATGCTGACCAGAGGCACAAATAAGCCAGATCTTGTCCTTGCTAATATGGCAGACTGCTACAGATCACCTAGGGTAATGTCCACTCTGGAAAGGTCAGACCACAAAATGGTTTCCTTCAAAGTAAAAAGAAAACCCAGAATCCCAGCTAATCCTAGAATGTACAGGAACTACTCTAAGGCTAACTTCCCACTATTAAGTGATAACATGACAGAATTTCAAGCCCCCGTAAACCCTGAGAACACTGCTGTCTGTGTACAACTGTTCACAAAAATCTATACAAGTATGTTAATAGTTGCATAGTGACAGCTGTACTCACCAGGAATAAGTACAGAACTAGCTCAAAAAACAAGCCACCATGGTGGAATCACATCATTAGGCTGTATAACAGAAGGAAGTCCACAGAAACTCAACATGTGAGAGATGCAACTATATTAAAAACCTTCAATCCATGCTATCTCACATGCCAGTCAATACATCTGACACCGAGTGGGTTGTCAGCACACACACCTTACCACCTACTCCATCCAAACCTACATCACATATACCTACATATGTGGAGGTCCTCGCCAGAAACTTACCTAAACACCGTAGACCTCCCAAACACCAGCACGCTATACATAATACTCCCTCTGCAGAACACAATACACACTAGCTGATGCACCACTGTCTCACCTATCAAGTCCATAAGGCTAAACACTAAACCTAACAAAAGTCACAGGTGAGTCCATCGTGAGACACACAGATGTCCCTCTCACCAGGCTCGATAAGGAAAAGGTTACAGTCAGCTGTGTGTCAAGTCCCAGGATCCACCATATCAATCATGCACTCAAGTTTCTCAACAGCAGATACTGTTATGAGTCTGTCATAGTCCAGGTTGGTGTGAATGACTTCAGACGTACCTCTCTGGACTACAAGAAGAGAAACATGACTGACCTCTTGGACTACGTGTCTCAAGCAGATATGTCCCTAGCCTTAAGCAGCATTTTACCTTCAAATAAAATGATGCCCCAATATAAACAGAAAATTATTAAATTCAATAATTGGCTTTGTTTTTGGTGTCATTCTAAGGGAACCAGATCTGTCTGCCTGGGATGACATGATTGACAGACCTTGATGCTTTTCCAGAGATGGTCTTCATCTGCCATCCCTGGGATTCCGGCTACTGGCTAAGGCTCTTGTCACCCTCATAGTGCCTTTTTCTAAACACAGAGTTACAAGGACAGAACTCCTGATGTAAAAATACCAACCAAAAACAACCTCAAGGTCATGCTACTAAATGCTAGGAGTCTTAATACGAAACTGCAGTCAGTGGAATCCATCCTTATCCTGAATGATGAAGCATTTGTAAAGTCAAGGAGACCTGGTTCAAGGGCATGGAGAGCACCACAGCCATAATGGGTTACACCTCCTTCCACACATTCAGACCACAAACTGAAGGCAAGATTACTAAAGGAGGCTGTGTATTGATATTCATCAAAGATAAATACACCTCCAGATTGTTTAAACAATATCACACCCTAGAGATACTTCAGGTGCAATTAAATGTTGGTAGGACACCTATTCAAGTTACTGCAAGCTACAGAATCTCCTCCATGAATCAGGACACCCACTCTGCCTATTTGGATCAACTTGAGTCTATCAAGATACATTCGAACGCCATGATTTTGGGTGACTTTAATACCCTATCATTGACTGGGTGAATTACTTGTGCTCAAACTCACCTGCCCCAAGGTTCATTGACTTTGTCAGCTCCAATGCCCTAGAACAGCTGGTTGACAGCCCCACTAGGGGAGCCATGATCCTGGATCTGGTGCTTAGAAATATGGGAGACCACTGTAGCACTCCCACTTTGAGTTCATCCCTGGTGAGATCTGACCATAAATCAGTCTCATTTGAGGTAACTATCACACCTGACCCCCCCCCCCAGCAGCAACTAGACCAAAAAACTTCTCCAAAGCATAATATAACCTCCTATTGGATGATATAAACAGCTTCACTGCACCTATCCTCTCAGACGGAGCCAGTAACCATGCCGAGCTCTACACCAGTGCCCTATACAAGCACCTGTATAACTGCATTGACTAAGCAGTACCTGCTAGGACCAAAACAAGCTCTTAAAGGAAGAGAAATACTGCCTGGTAGACAGCCGCCATTAACAGGCTTTACAATAAAAGGAAGAAACTGCTATCCAAGAGTAAGAATCACTGGGTAAGAATCAGTGGGCTGTAAAGTGGAGACACTCTCTCCTCAGCTTAAATAAGCAAATAAGGCTTCTTGTGAAGTCCCCCAAGTCAAACTACAAATCCAAGTTAGCTTCCTCAACCAAGAACAACCATAAGGCAAGTAGAAATTAATCGTAGGCACTAAACAGCCTATAATTGCAAAGTACCTTGCAAAGGTAAGGGAAAACAGCTCTTGTACTTTACAAAAAAAGCACCTAAACAGGCATGTCCAAGGGTCAGCTTCCAGTGATTTCTCCTGTCCGCCTGATGAATCTGAGCATACTGGGGCAATGCGGCAACTGCCTCATGTACACAGACAATCCTCTACTCCTACCACCCAACACTACAACCTGCGAGGGATGCACTTACATAGCCAAACTGGAAGCAAAGCTCTCTCCGGCCAAGACTGTGCTAGACAGTAAAGAGGAGAAGGTTAACACCTGCACTACACCTCAAGCAACTCATAGCCCTTCAAAACCCACACCATCAACAATCAATACCCACACATACCATCACTAAAACCACATATGTGGAGGCCCTTAACATTAAACTGCCCAAGCAACAAGGACCTTTGAAGCTGAAATGCAAACAGACACCAGTCAAATCCAAAGTTACACATAGCTCACAACACCAGTGTGCCACCCAACAGCCCCTAAGGCAAGACAATGTACCCAACACTTTAGTCATAGGTGACTCTATAGTCAGGCACACTGATGTCCCACTCACCAGGCTGAACAAGGAGAAAATAACAGTCAGCTGCCTGTCAGGTGCCAGGATCTGCCACATAATGCATGCACTCAAGTCACTCCACAACAAGTACAAATATGACTCTGTCATTGTCCATGTTGGAGTGAATGACTTGAGACGCACCTCCCTGGACTACATGAAAAAAGACATGGAAGAGCTCTCGGATCATGTGGCCCAGGTAGGTATGACCCTAGCCCTGAGTAGCATCCTGCCTTCACCCAGAATGATACCACAGTATAAGGACAAAATGACTGACATCAGCAATTGGCTAAGCTTCTGGTGTCATTCAAAGAGGATCTAGTATCTATCTGCCTGGGAAGGCATGATCGACAAACCACGATGCTTTGCCAGAGATGGTCTGCACCTGTCACCCCTGGGATTCAGGTTACTGGCTTAAGCTCTTGCCACCCCTATAATGCCGTTTTTTAGGCAAGGTTCAAAGGACAAAACCACCACCGTAACAGATACAAGCATGCAAAATCTGAAGGTAATGCTACTCAATGCTAGAAGTCTAAACCTCAAAATGCACTCTTTCAAGGCACTCCTAAAAATGGAGAACATCAACATCTGTGCAGTAACTGATACCTGGTTCAAGGCTCCAGAGAGCACCCCTGCAATACCAGGCTACAACTCTTACCAAACCTTTCGGCCACAAAACCAAGACTGAAAAACTAAAGGTGGAGGAGTGTCCATATTCACCAAGGATATTCACACCTCTATGCTATTTGCCCAACACAATGCATCTGAAATTCTCCAGGTGCAACTAACACTAGGTAAGACTGCAATCCAAATTGTAGCTTGCTACAGATTCCCCACCATGCCCCAAGATTCTCACTACACATTTCTAAACATACTGGAAAATATTAAAATACAACCAAACACCCTAATACTGGGTGATTTCAACTACCCTGCCATTAACTGGGAAAACTACTCAGGTACCAGCACCTTTTCCCAATGGTTCTTGGAATTCATAAATTCCAATGCCCTGGATCAACTAAGCCATTGTCCCGCCAGGGGCTCTGATATCCTAGACCTGGTCATTACCAACATGGGAGATAGATGCTCCACACCAGTGGTCACCCCCTCATTGGTCAGGTCTGACCATAAGCAAATCACCCTTGACATCCTCATCCCACCCCACCCCCCAGTAAGGAAACCTCTGTAAAAAAACTTCTCCAAAGCCAACTTCATGCTACTGAAATCAGAAGTGACAAACTTCATGACACCCATGCAGACAGGATCTGAAAATTCGACTGCTGAATCCTACACTAAGGCACTGTATGAGCACATCCACTTGTGCATGAATCGTACCATCGCAAATAGAACCAAGATGCTCTCCTCCAAAAAAAGGAAGCCAATCTGGTGGTCCCCTGCTATAAACAAACTATACAACAGAAGGAAGAAACTGTTGCAGAAAAGAGGAAAATCACAGGATGCAAAAAACTCCCTCACCAGCCTCAGTAAGAAGCTGAGATCCCTCATAAAATCCTCAAAAGCTAGTTACGAAAATAAAACTGCCAAAGATTCCAAAGACAACCACAAGGCATTCTATAGTTATGTCAAGAATCTAAATGGCAATGCTCAGATCTGCTCTGAGCTACAACAAAATGCCATTAAATATACTGATCCCAAGGATATTACCAATATCCTGGCAGATCAATTTAGTGCCAACTTCACCCCCCTCTCACCCCCTAAAGGGCCCATCTCAATGCCTAAAGATTACCAAATTCCGGTAATCACGGCCACACAGGTAGAAACCACACTCTCCAGAGCTAAGAATACAACATCCATGGGACCCGATGGCATCCCGGGCTGTGTACTACATGAACTACAAAATGAACTGGCACCTCACTAAGTGTCATGTTTAATCATAGCTTTACCTCAGGCTTTGTGCCCACTGAGTGGCGCACAGCTACAGTTATCCTACTCCACAAGGGGGGATCCACCTTGGGTCCTAGGAACTACCATCCCATCAGTCTGACGAGCCTGATCTGCAAGGGCATGGAACGCATTATCATGGAACTTATAAACAAAGACATTGGCAACCTTCAAACACTGGACCCCACCCAGTTTGGGTTTGTGAAGGGCCGATCTTGTCTCCTGAACTTGACTGACTTCTTTGAATCAGTCTCCAGAGCTGTGGACGAGGGTAAGGCAGTCCACAAAGCCTATCTGGACCTCGCCAAGGCCTTCGACACCATCCCCCACACTGGAATCATAGATAAACTAAATAAGCTGGGCATAAATCCTTACGTCACTCGATGGGTTGCCAACTGACTTACTGACAGAACCCAGACTGTAAAAGTAGCCGACTACAAATCCTGCTCCAGACAAGTGACAAGTGGAGTACCTCAGGGTTCAGTCCTGGGACCACTCTTGTTTGGCATCTACTTCTCTGAAGTACAGGCCAAGACTAAGGGACTTTGGCTAACAAATGTTCGCAGATGACTGCAAACTGGGAGCTATTATTGGATCCCCAAATTATGTGGATATTCTACAAAAGGGCCTTACAGAAACAGATGCCTGGTGCCAGAGCCATGGGCTCAAGCTTAATGCCAAGAAATGTATAGTTATCCCCTTTGGAAAAAAACACGTACCCATGAATTACCACATATGTGGCAGTACACTAAACATCGGAAGTGTGATGAGAGACTTAGTGACATCTCACCTTCGATAACCACATCACCACAACAGTCAGGAAATCCCTCTATGTGGCACACCTCATCACTAACTGCTTTTCATCCTGAAAAAAGGAGGTCATTGTCCCACTGTACTCATCCCTCATTAGACCCATTATAAAGTATAATGCCCCATTTGGTATGTACCTCACAAGACATCTGCAACAGCTGGAAAGGCAGCAGAAATACCTCACTAAAAGAATCACAGGCCTAAAGCAGATGCCATATGCTGACCGTCTAAAAAAACTCCAGGTATACTCTGTGGCATATCGTCTACTCAGAGGCGATCTCTGCTTAACATACAAGGCTATGTCAAACCCTGAGCTGTTGGACATGCTCCACTTAAAGAAATCCCAATCCCTCAGAGCCCTATGCAAAATGGATCTAAACCTTGTCATCACAATAAACAAAACATGCTGGAGGGATAGGTTCCCGACCCAGAGACTCCCCAGACTCTGGAATAGCTTGCCCATACATGTCAAGCAGAGTGCCTCTTTGGCCCTCTTTAAAAGGAACCTTGACGATTGGATGGGAGAAAGGAAATTCACCCCAGGGATCATGTCAGTCGCCCTGCAAGACAGGGGTCCAGGGAAGTAAATAGTGTGGGAAGAAATAGCCAGGGAATTGTTATGGCTAGGCTTGTATAGGCCATAGGGCTGATAGCCTAGTACCAACCTATGAACCTATAATTTCACCTCAGGAGTTTCACCTGTGTCCCTCTTGGACAGGAGTAATAGGTGTTGATCGTGGTAACAAGGGAAAAATTTGGCTAGGCTTGTAAGGGCCCTTGGGCTATTAACCCAGTAACTTCTTATGATCCTCTGGAAAAATTAAGAGATGTAGCACCCAGCAGGATAAAAGCACTCTCAAACTAAACATACTACTCAGATGAAAAATAGTGTCTACCAAAGCCAAATTTGAGGTACATTTGGCCTCCCAGACCAAGGATAACAGCAAGGCATAATTTAGCTGTGTCCACAACCTCAAGGAAAATACACAAATGTGTGCAGATCTCATTGTTAATACAGTCACATCTACTGAGTCAGAAGATATAGCAATAATATTGGCAGACAAATTCACCTCTAACTTTGGCCCTCTCTCCCTATCAACCTCTTTCCAGGTAATATAATCAAATATAACCACCCCTGCTATCACTAGGGAACAGATCCTCAATGCCCTCACTAAGGCCAGCAACACTGCATTGATGGGCACACACATTACCTCAGGATAGCTTCTAAATAGCATGAAACTTGACCTATCAGGCCTTCTGGATTGCTATTTAAACTGTAGCCTCCAAACATGCTTTATGCCTAATGAATGGTGAACAGCAACAGTCATCCTTCTGCCCAAAGGTGGACCATCTGTAGACTCATAAGTCTCACTAGACTCATATACAAATCCGTTAAAAGAATTATTGTGTAAATGAGCAATAATGACATGGAAAACCTCCAGACACTGAAACCAACCCAGCTGGATTTTGTCAAGGGATGCCCTTGCCTACTCAACCTAGAGGACTTCTTTGAGAAAGTCACCAGAGCAATGGATGAGGGGAAAATGGTTAACACTGCTTACCTTTACCTGGCAATTGCATTTGACCCAATACCCCACTTCAGCATAGTCAACAAACGCAGGAGGTTATGTGTAAGTCTTTATATCACCTGGTGGATAGCCAGTTGGCTGGTGCGCGCACACACACACACACACACACACACACACACACACACACACACACACACACGCATGTGTTTATATGTGCATTTGCAAGTGTATTACATAAATGTGTATCTCTTTTACATACAACTCAGAATTGATGGACATGCTCCACCTAAAGAAATCCAAGTCACTGCGAGCCACCTGCTCTAGTGAGCTAAACCTCACCACAACAATAAGTAGAACATGCTGGAGAGATACACATTTATGTAATACACTTGCAAATGCACATATACACACATGCGTGTGTGTGTGTGTGTGTGTGTGTGTGTGTGTG
The DNA here is from genome assembly GCF_019279795.1 of Protopterus annectens. NCBI lineage: Eukaryota > Metazoa > Chordata > Ceratodontiformes > Protopteridae > Protopterus > Protopterus annectens. The sequence continues at coordinate 1,725,344,644 of NC_056726.1, forward strand.
TGTGTGTGTGTGTGTGTGTGTGTGTGTGTGTGTGTGTGTGTGTGTGTGTGTGTGTGTGTGTGTGTGTGCGCGCGCTCCAGCCAACTGGCTATCCACCAGGTGACATAAAGACTTACACATAACCTCCTGATTCCTGTCACAGAGACTCCCCATGCTTTGGAACAAAATTCTAAATGAAATCAGGCAGAGCCCCTCACTAACACTCTTCAAGAGAAACCTTGACGAGTGGATGGGTAACAGAAAATACACCCCTGGGATCACTTCATTGACTCTGCTTGACAGATGATCAGTTAATTAATCAATGGGATGGCAAAAGCCGACACACTCTGGCTAGGCTTATAAATGCCCTCGGGCAGATAGCCTAGTACCCACTTATGAACCTATATAATATACACACACACACACATTTATACATGGACACATGTACATACACAGTGAGCACACAGACAGATGTAGTCACGCTTCCATTATATACACATACACACACTGGCAGACTGAAATAACCAACCATAACATAGCCAATAAACAGAACTAAAGAAAATAGGATAAAATAGGAGAAAATAGCAAGTATTTAAAGAAATAAATACACAAAAGTGTTGTAAATCTTGTAACATGTAATAAATAAATAAAACAAACACTACTTAAAGCATAAAACACTGCAATAAAAGTTTTAATTAGTCCCATATATAAAAATGTACACTTACCCGTATGTCCAGTTGTGTGGTATAAGTAGGTTATGTGAAATCCACTCTCTACAGCTGATTTTATCTCCAGATGACCTTAACAAACTCTACGCATAACCTGACCATCTACAGCCATCTCTTACACTTGACACAACAGGACCAGTGCTTCTATGCACACCTTCTATAAAGCCTTTTGAATCTTATTCATAAACCTACTGTCACCAGCAAAATGAATTTTTAATAACAATAATACTACTACTAATAATAATAATCATAATAATAATAATAATAATAAATGTACACTGTCTTGTAATGTTTTATTGTGACTGAGTTCTCAACTGAGCTGAATTCAGTAGACACTAAAAATCATCATTTACTTAAAAAAAATACCCAACTACATTCCACCCCACCCCTGAGAAAAAAAAAGAAAATTAACCATCATTTTCCCACAGGATGTTTTCAGGAAATGGATACATTCAGTACTTTGTGATGAATGTATTACCATGTCAATAAAGTCAAATAAATAAAAAATGCATTGAATCAATAAAGACATTTTAAACAACCCATCATTTAAGCTTCTAAACAAGCCAACAGAGATTTAAATATTAAGCACAAAATATCTTCACACCCTAAGTTGTCTCATCAGGGGACCAATGGTGTGCTAAATCAATCCCATTAAATGGTAAATAGCAATCCTAAGTGCTGATCTTTGAATGTGTGTGAATAGGTTTCTGTAAAACACAAGCCCAACTCATTAGCACATCATTACAGCCTGCAATCCCATCATTGCCATTTACAGCACAGATACATGGTCCAACCCATTAGCACATCATTACAGCCTGCAATCCCATCATTGCCATTTACAGCATAGGTACATGGTCCAACCCATTAGCACATCATTACAGCCTGCAATCCCATCATTGCCATTTACAGCACATATACATGGTCCAACCCATTAGCACATCATTACCACCTGCAATCCCTTCATTGCCATTTACAGCACAGATACATGGCCCAACCCATTAGCACATCATTATCACCTGCAATCCCATCATTGCCATTTACAGCATACATACATGGTCCAACCCATTAGCACATCATTATCACCTGCAATCCCATCATTGCCATTTACAGCATAGATACATGGCTCCTCCAACTGGATAACATTCACAACTGGGTCTCTTTGAAGGTATTGAATATCACAATAAGCCCTCCTAAATCTTGAAGACTTGCCACTAAATATATGCTGCATTCATCAAATGAAACAGTTTCTTTCCAGTCATAAGTTATAAATGTACAATCGTACATACCTAGCAAACATGTATCATTAAGACACTACATATTGTAACTCAAAATACAGACAAAATAAAAAGTAGTAAAAACAACAAAAAAAAAACTAAAATAAACAATCAAGTTAACAAGGAGGCCCTCCTAAAACAGCTTATATATTGCAGCTCTTTTCCTGCCTAGTTATATACCGTACACACACACACACACACACACATATATATATATATATATATATATATATATATATACACATATATATACATATATATATATATATATATATATATATATATATGTATGTATGTATATGTGTGTATAAATATATATATATATATATTTATATATGTATGTGTGTATAAATATATATATATATATATATGTATGTATGTATGTATATGTGTGTGTAGAAATAAATATATATATATATATATATATATATATATATATATATATATACATGTGTATATAAATATATATATATATATATATATATATATATATATATATATATATATATATATATATATATATATGCATACACGCACACACACATATATATATATATATATATATACATATACATATACACACAGTATGACGTATTATTTATAGCAAAACTTAATTTAACATAAACAATGTATCCTTCCTTGCTGCATACATTACAATTGATCTATAATTATTATGCTACCTTTTACACTATATACAACCCCCTTCTATACTAATAGATGAACAATAATTTTACTATTGCCCTGCATAGCTGAATACCCAACTGCATCCTCAGTGCACTTCTACTTAGGTGTATGTATCCCTGATGCGATGCTGTTGTACTTACAGAACCCCAGATGCACATGTGACTGTAAACCTAGAATCTACTGCACATCTACATGTCCTTCCAAAGTGCTGGAACCCTGCAATTGCCCTGATAATCATCTACCTATAAAGCTGACAAAATAAACTTCCCTGTATCCATGCAGTCAGTTCACTGACATGTCACAGCACATCTGATGCATAAATGTCTATTACGTTTATAACGCAATGATCACCTGCTTACCCGTGTAGTGCTTTTGTACTGTTCAACCACAAACCGTTTAACCGTAAATGTAATACCAGCTTTTAAAAGCTGGTATTGCATTGAATAAAGATCGTGATCAGATAGATCATTCTGTTTTTCCCTGTCAAACCACCCCAGCTACACTACAGACACAGGCAGGGGGAAAATTTATAAAATTTATGAAAAAAAATGTCTGGAGACCGGGAGCATCTTATCTCACTGAGTAAGCATGGGGATCGGCTCTTGCAAGTTCATGCCTCTCAAATGTCTCTTTCTCATGTTTCTGTTGGGTTTGGTGTAAATTTACAGGGGAATTAACTGTGCTGTTTTTTACGTTAGACCCATGGTCATGATTAGGTTGTTCTTTAGAGCTAATCACATTTTGCAGTTTTAAAAGCTGACCACTTTATATCAGAATGCCTGCCTTTTCAGAGTATGTTTAATGTATTGTGCTTCAGCCGAGATGCTCACCAACCAGGGAATCGTAGCCTGGTATGCATCCAAGCATGACAGAACTGTACACTCTCCTAGCATCGCATCGTGAAATGGATGCAGCTGTTATTTATTAAAGAAACATTTTTTTTTCTTTTTTGTGCTTTAGACTGTACCAAACTGCTTGCTACAATGTAACAAGCAGATTTAACAGTTTAGACCACACACAGAGCGCAGCAGTGCTCAGGTTTAACCGTAAATGTAATACCGATTTTTAAAAGCCAGTATTGCCTTAAACAATGATCATGATCATTGTCTTTTTCCCTGTCAAACCACCCCAGCTACACAACTGACAGAGGCAGGAGAAACACATAAAAAAAAAAAAAAAAAATTCTACGGAGGTCCAGAGCATCTAGTCTCACCGTAAGCACTGAGATCGGCTCTTGCAAGTTGAGATGTCATGCCTCTCAAATCTCTAAACTTTTGTCACACATTTTGAGTGTGTTCCTCAGAGAATTTGTGGTTTTGTAAATTTTTTTTGTGCCAAATCAGTAGAGACTGAACTTACTAAATAATGACAGGCATTTAAGTTTCAGACAACATATCCTTCAGAAAATGTATAGTAACACCATATCTTTTTATTCTAGCAACATTCTAAGTTTCTAAGAGTTCTAAGAGCAGTATTCAAAATGTGCCCCTATTTTTGGATCTTTACCCCCCCCCCCCATTATTTTTGTCTTTGTTCAAAAGCAAAGGAAGAAACAAGTACGGAGTACTATCTAAAGCAGGGAACACAAGCGCTGAGTGTCTTATCCCAGAGGGAAGTAAAACAGGACTGGAATACAGGTTTGCACACGTTAAAAAAAAAAAAACAATGTGGTGGGTGTGATTCTTATAAGGTCATTACTGATGTCACAAACAGGGAGGTGATTAGCTAATTGGGTGGCAATATTTTTATCTTTGGTCTGAAGCAAAAATGCAATTTTAGCTACGAGATAGTGTCCCTTTAAGTAATGATTGGAATATTGTCATCAACCAGGCAAACAAGGGGGAGCAGTGGTTGTCTGGGACTGGGATATGTATTACAATGAGACCGTTAATCAATTATCCGAATATCAATATTATCAGTTGATGGTCTTGGACCCAACATCGATCTTTAAGAAAGAGGTTGATAATGTTTGGGCCTTGGCTTGTGAAGAAGGTATTATTTCCAAAGAAGTCAAATATCATTTGACAGTGGTAAACCCCATTAGACAAAGCTTCTACATGTTACCGAAGATTCGTAAGAACTACAATCTGCCTCTGGGCAGACCTATACTGTCAGGCAGGGGTTCTTTAACAGAACCCCTTTCTGCTTTTTTGACTAGATATTTAAAACCTCTTCTGGTACATGTACGGGCTCGTATACAAGATAATACCCAGTTCTTGAATATAATTACAGATATGCAGATGGAAAAAGGCTGGCTGCTCTGCACACTTGATGTTAGTGCGTTATACACTAATATTCCACAATGGGTGGGGTTGCTAGCTTTGGATGTTTGGCTTGCATGTATCTCTTTGTATGATCCTGGGTTCAGTACTTTTTTACTATGCCTTACTGAGTATGTGCTGAATAAAAATGTTTTTTATTTTGATAATTTCTGTTATTTGCAGTTAAAATGGACTGCTATGGGAGCATCCTTCACTCCTTTTTATGCAGACCTATTCATGGGATTTATTGAGCATCATTTGATAGATTATGCCAGTCATAATATTTATCTCAAGGCCATGGATATCTGGCGCCTTTGGATGACTGTTGGCTGGTTTGCCATTCTGATGAAATTTATCTACATGAATTTATGGATTATATAAATGAAAACAAGTTGGGCATTAAGTTTACATTAAACTATCATCATAAGACAATCACTTTTTTGGATGGTGAAGTGAATGTGCTAGATGATGGGACTTTGACTAGCACTGTATATAGGAAATATCCTCAGTTTAATAACTTGCTTCATGCTACCAGTTGCCATCCCCAACATGTAATAAATAATATTCCCAAATCTCAATTTTTAAGGCTTAAGAGAATATGTTCAATGGCAGCTGACTATGACATGCAGGCCAAGGATATGGCACAAAGTTTTTATAATAGGAGGTATCCAAATAGGAGTATTCAAAAAGCTGTAACTTCTGTTCAACAAATTGATAACAAGCTCTTAAATATTGTGATAAAAATCAGACACAGGTTTTGCCTATCAGGTTTATTATGGATTTTTGGTAATACTAGCTGTTTACAAAATATTATATATTGACATTGGGATATATTACAAATGGAGGATAAGATAACAGCCTTATTACTAGAAAGATGTAGATTCTCCTACAGGAGAGGCAAGAGTATGAGTGGTTGGTTCAACCATTATAAGAAAGGAAATAGGTTCATACTAGGCTATCTGCCCAAGTTAAGACTGTTACACAGAGAAGATTAGATGGGGTCAGTTTCTGTAAGTTTGTTCCCAAACAGAATTCTTTTACTTCATCTAACTGTCCCAAAAATATATATATATATATGGTTAATTGTACCTGCCCAACTTTTTATGTAGGACAGACATCATGCAAATCTAAATTAAGAATATCGGAGCATTTAAGTGACATCAAGTGTAGCAGAAATACTAATGCCCTATATAAACATAGTTTAAAACATCCCACTGCAAAATTCACTTTTATTATTATTGGTAGAATTCAAAAACAGGATGCAGCAGGAGGGTTTGCATTCCCCTTTAAATTTTTAAAGGGAGCATGTGGATAATTAAATTAGGGACTTTGTTTCCCCCTGGTTTAAATGAGCAATTGTAACTAACCAATGAAATTGTGGTAATAACATGTATTTTTTGTATATATGCATGTTCTTAGGGAGCACATTTGGTTAGTACTGATGAAGGCTATAAGCTGAAACCGGTATGCTTTTTTCACCTAAGTGGTGTTGGTGATATATTTTTTTATGTGCTTTCTTTGTGGATACAATTGTTTTTGTTTCTTAAAATTTATTTGAACAAGTGGCTACATTGAGTGCTGGCTTTTGCAGTGTAACTTTTGGTTTTTTTGAGCCTAGCACCATACTGTACTTGCATGGGGGTTGGTCTGTCTGCAAAGATTTACACCCGTCATCTACATAAAAGTTTCTTTTAACAAACTGATGTGCATCAAACCCAAATTCCCTTTCACCCTCTTGGGCAGTTCTTCTCAACCTGTATATTGCGACTGCAGGAGATGGGCTGTTACCGAACACATGTACCTTCATCTGATAGTTTATGACCTTGTCACTGACATCATCATTATTGTGGTATCACCGAAATCTGAGGCAGTTTCTGTTGTCTTAATGAACAATGAAATAATGCAACATTTGTTGGATGTCAGCCATTAACGCAATAAATTCTTGTCTGAAACGGATCAAGACCCCAATTAGATTATTGTTCAGATTAGGCCCAGAGAGGAGAAGGTCATTAAGAGAAACACCTTCTTGGCGAGCACTTGAGTCAAAGACCACTCTGATTTGGTGTGGCTTGCGAGTGTGATACACACCAAAGCATGGAAGGTACCAACATTCTTCCCCTTCCTTTAGGGGAGGTGCAGGTTCAGAATGATCTCTATCAAACACTTGTTTAGGGTGTGTTCCAGTGAAATAAACAGTGACTCTGCAAGCTGGTTATTGTTTGGCAATTTCATTCTTGAGGTACGGAATGGTAAAGGTGTCACCCAGCTCTTGGAGTTGTCCTGACAGAATTCTTCACTCATAATTTTCAAGAATTCCTTATCTTCCAATGTGGTCACCAATTGATTGTCTTCACTAGTGGTATCAAACACCATAATGCCAAGATTATCATCTAGCTTTGGATGACTTGCTGTGGCTTACCATTACTGCATAACCTTTCTTTTACACAGTAGTGATGAGGACAGGGTTCAAAACAAGTATTGCTTCCATTTGGAAGAACATGCGTCCTGAAGGAAGTAACCCTTTTAAGTTTCCTGACCTTACCTAAACAGACGTTACCTATGACAACCCAACCTAGGTCCAAGCGTTGGGCATATGGAGCATAGTTTGGGCCATTGATATAGTCACGTACCTTGTGCACCCTGTGTATGTCTCTACCAAGCAATATCAGGATTTCAGCATCTTTATCAAGGGGTGGTATTTGGCCAGATATGACCTTCAAGTGAGGGTAATGAGAAGCAGCTTCTGAGGCAGGGATCACTTGCCTGTTGGTTGGAATCTGGCTGCACTCGATGAGAGTGGGCAGTGGAATTTCTAGGTGGTCATTGAGAGGGACTACTATAAGACCGCTAGCTCTCCTGCCAGAGACTTCTGTGATGCCAACACAAGTGTCCAGAATGTAAGGCAGGGCATCCCCTGTTATGTTGAGCAGGTCAAAGAACTCTGATCTTGCAAGAGATTGATTTCTTTGCTCATCGAGAATAGTGCACAGTCTTATGGCTCTTTCAAGATGGCCCTTGGGGTATACAAGGACCAAGCATATTTTTGCACAAGATTTGTCAATGACTCCTTCTCCACAGACTTCAGTACATGTGGCAGCAACTGGAGTAGGAGCCACTGTTTGTTCTATGTTCTCCCCAACTTGCTTTGCCTTGGGAGGGTTAACTGTGGATGGGGTAGAAGTATGCTGAAATACTTGTACATGATTATCACTGTCACATTCTATGCACTTGATAATAGCTTTAAAGTCCTTAGCAGCATGCTCAGTAGAAGCACAGCATTTAAAACATACCCCACATTTCTTAAGAAGTTCCTTGCGTTCTTGCAGGGTTTTTTTCTGAAGCCAATACATTTTCTGAGTGAGTGAGGTTTATTATGTATGGGGCATTGGCGATTTGAATTTTCGATTTTCTTGCTTTGATCACCCTTGTTGGGAACTCTAAAAGGTGTAGGTAAGACATCAGTCCATTTAACTGAGACTGGACCTCTGCAGTCTCTTTATGAGCTGTGCAAGTTTGTGGGCTTAGGAGTGGGTGGACATGGAGCATGGGACTCTCCAAAGGAGAAGCTTGGGTCATTCTTTGTTTCTGCAATTTTCCTGATGAATTCACAGAAGAAGGAAAATGGGGGAAAGGAGACACTGTTTGTTTCCTTGTACTTTGATCTAACTGTTGTCCATTTTCCTTGGATATCATTTGGGAGCTTTAAAACTATCAGGTTAATCCCATGAGCAGTGTCCTGATAACTGAGGCCTGGAAGGTGTGTGTCTTCCTTGGCTAGCTGAAGTTCAGAAAGACGGTCACTGAGCTCTAGAAACTTTAGATTATCCTTGCCAGATATCTTCGGGAAACTTTGCAGCCTCTTGAATAAAGCATCCTCAATTACTTCTGGGCTGCCAAAACTACATTCCAGTCTGTCCCAGGCAGCATTTAGACCCACAGCCGAGTTAGCAATATGAACTGCCTTGAGACGCTTAATACGTTCAGAGGAGCTGGGATCAAGCCATCTGATGAGCAAATCTAGTTCTTCGGTAGCTGTAATGTCCAGATCACCAACTGCAGACTTAAAAGTGGATTTCCAACCTCTGTAATTCTCAGGTCTATCATCAAACCATGTGAGGCCAGCTTTAATAAGATCTTTACGAAGCATTTACTTTACAACTTGTGACACTTTTGCATCTTCAGACTTTAAGTAAGGAGCTGTTGGTTGAACAGTGTTGGTCACATTAACAGTGGCACCATTGCTGAATGACATTGGGACATACGGTGGTCCAAGAGCATTAAGCTGAAGAACTGGATGAGATTTCATGAGTGCAGGAGCTTGCAATGGTGCAGAGGCTCGGTTGACAGGAGGTTGGTGACTACCTCCATAATATGGTAGGTTAGCTTGAGTAGGGCTAGGTGTGTTGCACTGACCTTGGTTGAGAGGTACTGCAGCAGTAGTCACTGGGAGTAATGGTTCTGAGGAAGTGTCTCTGGCTTCAGGAGCATCAGAATGCTTATTGCTTTGGTTGACCACATAGTATGTAGCGCGTTTAAGAAACTCTCTGTTTCCACTGGACCTATGCTGTCTCTGTCACTCCCATTAGCAGCTTGCTCTAGTACTCTTAACCTTGTCATAGTTGTGGTGTGTTCACACTGTTTTTCTAAGGCCTCTATTTCAGCCATTTTGTGGGTTGCTTCAGCCTGTCTTTTTGCTTCTCTGTGTGGAGCCTCTGCTTCTCTGTGGGCAGGTTCTGCCTCTAACTGAGCCTTCCTTTCTGTCAAGGCTGCCTGGGTCTTAGTTTCTGCATCAGCACAGGCTTTTGTAAGTTGCTCACTGAGTGTGGACGATCTAGACTGTAAAGACCTACTAGATCTGGTGGAGTGTATGGTAGATGCAGAACAATGGGATCTGGACTAATGGAGTTGTGCAATTCTGACTTCAGCCTTAGTCTTTGTTTGTAAGGCCAAACTGCCCTTGTCAAGATTATGCTGATCAAACCTCTTTAGTTCTTCTTGTGCTTCCTCAGTGTTATACCCCTGTAATAAATTGACATATTTTATGCATAGTCTCTGACAGCTTTGATAGGCAGCAATAAATTGCTTGAGTGCACCCTTTAATTGCAGTGCATCATAAGCAGGATGAGGGGCAGACATACAGTTAACAGTGTTAGTCCATGATTGGATAACAATTCTTCCCTGTCAGTCTCATAATACTGTTTTGCCTTCTATGTAAGCTTATAGATGCATTTTGCTCTTACACTTGGATCAAGGATATGATCTTGGTCTGCAAGAAATTCTGCATCTTACTGTGTATCAGTCTCTGCCGAAAGTGTAGTGCTTTGCTGAGACACTGTGTTGGTAATAAAATAGTTAATGCTGAAGTATTTTCTGAGACAGGGAAAAGTATCAAAAATATATCAAATCTGAGCTCGCTGGATTTGCAGGGCATTTGTTTGCAAGAAGCTAGGCTGTGCAAAAAATGTCACTTTCAGTTTCACAATGCTGCAAACATGGTTCAGGGAGGAATAGAACAGTTTCTCTGAAAATATATGTAGTGCCCACAACAAATACATACATATCTACATCTATCTATCTATAAAACACAATCCTTGCAAACAATCACTGCTGAATTGCTGACTCACCAGCTTACTCTCTTAAACTTAAAAGGCATTAGAAAATATTTCAATAACTGCCCTGTGCTCTGGGACAGTTCTGAAACTTCCATAACATGCCAAACATATCCACACTTGTAACTTATGATTAAGCAAGCTCTTTATGTGACAAGGCAAACATATTCTCAAGTTGCACTTTCAAAGTCCATCTACAGCACCCCACTGAATATTCCAAAGTGTTAAATACATTATTTGACTGTTCTGCCTCCTCTGGCTGTGCATAGCAAGTGTAATCTCCTAATCTGTAGCAAGATGTATTGAGAAATTTACTCACCACCACAGATAGTGTTAGGAGACAGTGACTCTACTGAAATGACACCTGTGGAGACCATTAAATAGTTTAATTTCCAAACTGTGCAAATCTTAATACAAGAAATCATTCCAAATAGGTCAAATGATGCTTTGACACACTCCAGCAATAGGCATATGGCTGCAATGGAGTCTAACACACAACTGACGAAAATGGGGGAGAAGGGAGGAGTTAACTAACAGAGCTAGGCTACAGGAGAACAGCTAGGACAAAATACAAAAAAGGTAACTTCTTAGCTGAACAACAAATACACAAACGTGTAACATGACATATACTGCTTCATTTAAACCTGGTACACCAGTGACATCCAAATGTAAGTACCAACATAATTCTTTGTGCAATAATAAATTCTGCCAGTCTCCTTTGTTGTTTTCATCTGCAATCCTTTCAAGAATGGAAAATCTAAACATAGAAAAAATGTTTACAGCATATTGCATGCCTTGCTGGGGCACTTTTGTTGTCTCTTTTTTTTCATGCTATACAAATGCTGATAAATACGTTTAAGTGAATTGTTGGTCTTGTCTATATAAAAGGTTGTGCATGACTGATACCAGACAAGGTAAACAACTTTAGATGTATAGCAAAAATATCTGCCCCTAGTAAGATATCTTCTAACAGTGTCCCACAGTGCATCACTGTAGGTGTTTTCTACATACATACATTGTTTGCATCAGCCACATTTCAATGTCTCAAAACTTCCAGTACATCATTTTTTGTCCAGTCTCTTTAGAATTGTCTTGAAGTTTGTATGATTCTTATAGGTACAACAGGGCATACCATTGAAGTGACCTTTGGAGTCGCTTTCATTCTGTACTAGTGGCCAGTTTTTTAATATAACATTCCTGATGTCTGCTGCATCCAAGGAGTAATGAATGATGAGATTCTGATTACTTATATTCCTTTGTTCACCTTTGTTGTTTCCATTAATGCATAAACCATGATGTATAATTGGAATGTACTTAGTTCTTTCAGCCCAGATTTCTTCTTTGATCTTCTCAACCAACTCCATAGGGTATCCAGGATCCAAAATCCAAAACAAGGTAATGCAGTAAATACTTTTTGTCTAGATTGCCTTTGAGATCAGCTTAGAAGGCAAACATGTGCCACTGCTTTACACTGGGATTTGTATAGCTCTAACTATAAGGTGAAGTTAACTATGGTTCCTAAGGCACTATTGTTAAGAGAAAAAGTTTTAAAACATACTGTTATTTGTCTTTTTCCTCTTCTTGCAAAGTGAACATGTTATTTGTTGGGATATGCCTATCAAAGATGCGCCTCATCTGTGAACAAAATGCAGCATTGCTTATGAACCTGAATAATAACTGTTTTCTGCATTTCAGAATAAAGAGATTTGGTTATACCTTGGTGAAGCCTGGGATAAGGATGCACGGCCAAGTAAGAGTTAATTTACTGAAGCAGACTGTATGTCCTGGAAAATTTGAGCTACCATTGTTGAACTGAACATTCTGTACTAACTGTTGGTTTGAGGTAATTTTTGATAAACATGTTTATCCTATATGTTTTTCATAGCCAACTGTCAACGGTCAGAAATGTAACAAAAAGTTGTTTTGCTTGCAGTATAAAAGTTGATGTCAGTAAACAAGTTGACCAGAGGAGATCATCTTGGCCAACATGCTGTGTAATCTGGTTAGCTGCTAATAAAGAAGTTTTTCATCACATGAGGCAGATGCGACTTGTTTGAATTTTTCTTTTGACATTTTGGTCCTTCGGACCGGAAACCTCTACGAAGATACGGATCAGACCGACAAAGAGACTGAAAAACCTGTGCAGGTGAGGGTTTCTCATCTTAAGACTCCCTCGACTGAAAGCCCTCCGACTGATTTGTTGTTGAAAGGAGGCCGGACGCTCTCTGATCCCTATCCGAGGGACGGTTTCTGAACGAAAAGGGGAAACGGAGTCTCATCTGGTTCAGGTAGGATGAAAAATAAATTTTCTTTTAATTTAATTTAACCTTGTCGACAAAGGTTTTATTTTAAGTTAAGGGTGGGTAGGATTACTTGTTAAGATTCTTTTGTTAGGATCACCCATTAAGATAGCCCCATTTTATAATAAGCCCTGTAAAATAACTTTGATACAGTCCTAAAATAAGAAATCTAGGGGAAACATGGGTTCGAGTTGCTGCAAGTATGAGAGTAATGTCTGTTTAAATGTTGATGCTAAGTATATGAAAGGTTTAAACAAAATAATGTTAAATTTTTGAAAAAGTGGAAGTCCAGATATGATTTTGATGGTACACTGAATAAGAATGCCTGTGCAAAATTGGTTAGAGATTTGAAAAGAGATGCGGGAACTAGAACTAAAAAGCAAAGACAATTGGGGTTTCCCCAAGCACAAAAATGGTTAGAAGAAGCAAATAAACAAGCTATAAAAGAAAAACAGTGCCAGGAAAAAAAATAAATAAATCAAGAGGGATCACTGGTGCCAAGTGGAAAAGTAGCTTTATTTTTAGATAAGGAGGATGAGCATACAGTTTGTGTGGTACAAAGGCAGGCAACTGCCCCACTGTATGGGGAAATTGCTGCTGCCGTACCGGCGGAACCTCCTCAATATCAGTCTGAAGATGTGGGATCTGTACAGCAGGGTGGGGTATTGGCTGCTCAAGGAAGCGTTGTGACCCCTCCAATTTACCCGCAAATTCCCATAGTACCCAAGGTTGCTTTGCAACAGGTAGACCAACCTATGCAGTTAAGGTCAGGACCAGCAGGGCAAGGACATTGGGCCATTAAACTTTCTGACTACTCAGAAGCTCTTCCCTTAATACAAGTTGCAAACCCACAAGCAGGGGATGTTGGACAAGAGCCAACTATTTTAGTTTATCGTCCCTGGACTAGAGAGGATATAAAATGAGCTACAGATGGTATTCCTCATCCCAAGGTTAATTTTCAAAAGTTTTCTGAGGACATAGTTGGCATGCGTTTAAGTTATCATCTAAATGGTTTCGAAGTAGAACAAGTAGTGCGACAAATCCTGGGTCCAGATTGGCACTTAGTTTGTGGTACTTGGACATGTAAGGCAGATGACGGCACTACATTAAAGCATAATTCTGGGGTGTTAGACATGCGAGTCACTGATCTGTTAAAGAGAATTTCTGATAAGTGGCGTCCAAGAGCAGATTGGACAGTAATAAATCAGTACATCCAAAATGATGATGAATTGTAAGATTAACAGAAGTGTTCAATAACCATTGCGGAATGATAATTCCGCAGGATCAGACCAATGATAGTCCGTATGAACAGCAATTGAAAAATGCTTTTTTTAAGGGTTGTAGGGCTCCGATAAGTAGTTTTATAACTAAGCATATGGTAGATCATAGAACATGTAGACTGCAACCTTTGTTGGAATATGCACAGCATGCTGAGCAATATTTCAATTTAAAAAAGAAAAAGAAAGTACAAGTGTTAGCAGTAGGGGATGATGGTGGTATATTCTTGGTACAGGACCAAAGGGGGCAAGGGCGCCGTGGTGGCATAAAAAAATGTGGGGGCCTGAAATGGGACATGTTAAATAAACCGGGTGGACATTCAGAGGAATATGAGGGGAGGTTAAAACGTGGAGAATGTTTTAAGTGCGGTAGACGTGGGCACTTCGCTGCCGACTATGAAGAGTGGCAACATCCCCACAGCTTACGAACACGGGCTCCGCATGACTATATGATAGTAAAGGAAGGCGCCAAATTCATTATTGTGATTATTGTAGAGAGGAAGAAAGTGAGAATGATTGTGATGATGATGAGGCAGACACTCTCTGCGATGAATGTCAGAACACTCAGAAGGAAGGGCAGGATTGTGACTGTGAAGTCATAAACCTGGCACATTTGGGTATTGCTATGCATCTAGATCAAAAACCCATGATAGAGTTTTTGGTTGAGGGACAGAAAGTGGAGTTTTTATGTGATTCAGGTGCATTGCGTACACTTTTGGGTCCAGCAGTTCTGCCCCCAAACTGCGAGATGGACGAGTTTGTCCTTGTGAAAGCGGCAAACGGGAAAATCTATAAGGAACCACTGTCACATCCTCTATTGTTCACAAATCCGCAAACAAACCAAACTGTTAGGTGTAGGGTAATTATATCGAAAGTTTGTCCAGTTAATTTGCTGGGAAGAGATTTGATGCATTTGTTTGGAATAGCGGCAATTCCCACACCTAAAGGCATTGAGGTGAAAAGGTTAGCGGATGGCTTGGTGGTACAGGGAGTACAAGACTTGTTTTACTGGTATAGCCAGGACTTGATTTCAAACGGGCTGGGGAGGGTTGATACAGATTTGATCAACCTAGCTTTAAGTAAATCTAGGAGTGGGTCACCGCAGGTTGCGGCGTACTTACATTGTACAATGTTCTACAGAAAGGCCCCTGGTCCAGATAAAGAATTTGAAAAAGAATTCTTTAAGCACAAACGTGCAAGGATAATTTTGAATTATATGTTTTGGGATACGCACGGTAATACAGTAGTGACCTGTACTTTGACCAAGGAAATGAGTTCTTTATATCGCTCAGGTTATAGCCCACATATTTCAATTACTAAAGCGGTGGGGACACATTGGGTAGATTTGGCGAAAAAGGTAACGAATTGGGACACAATGTCAGAAAGTCAGTTGAAGGATCAACAGATCCAGGTACAAAGATTAAATTGGGTGACTTGGGCACAACCAAGTGTGCACTTCAGGGATGACAAAACAGAAAGGGCATGACAAATCCTTCTAATCCAAGAGGAAGATAGTGCGTTAAGTGCCTTACCTGTAGATTTATGGTCAAGAGGTAAAGGGGATGTAGGACTGATGAAAACAGCCGGTGAAGTTTGTATAACTCCAAAGTCAGGTTTTAGACCTCGTAAGCACCAATACCCGATAAGTAAACAAGCAGAAGAAGGAATTAAGCCAGTTATTGAGCTGCTAAAACAGGTAGGAATTTTTGTTGAATGCCCAGATTCGCCCTGCAATACTCCGTTGTTTCCTGTAAAGAAACCAGATGGGTCATGGAGGTTGGTTCAGGATTTACAAGCAGTTAATTCAGCTGTGATCCCAAGAGCACCGGTGGTCCCTGACCCCTATACATTACTTAATGATTTACTACCTCAGCACAGATATTTTTCTGTCATAGATATAAGCAATGCTTTTTTCTCCATACCACTACATAAGGAGAGTAGATTTTGGTTTGCATTCACTTATCAAGGTAAAAGATACACCTACACCAGACTGCCACAGGGCTATTGTGAGAGTCTGACAATCTTCGCACAAGAAATGGCTGCGAATTTAGCTCAGTTTGTTCCCCCAGAGGGAAGCCAGGTTCTGTTGTATGTAGATGATATTTTGTTGGCCTCACCCATGCAGGAAGGTTGTAAAATGGATATCCTTGCCCTTCTTAGTTTTTTAGCTGAGCAAGGACATAAGGTAAATAAAGAAAAATCACAATTGTGGAAAGCCCAAGTAAAGTACTTGAGTTATTTAATTTCGCAGGCAGGTAGACAATTGGAGAACAAAAAAAAACAAGCAATTCTTGAGGCACCTATGCCCACAACTAAGCGGGAGATGATGTCCTTTTTAGGTGTGACTAATTTTTGTAGAAGATGGATCCCTAACTATGCTGAGGAAGTAGGGCCATTGACCGCACTAATCTATGACACTCCCATGGCAGCTAAAAATGATATACAGTGGACAAATACGGCAATACAGGCATTTAATAGAATTAAGCAATTGATAGCAGGATCCTCTGTTTTGGGTTTTCCGAAATATTCTAAGCCGTTTATACAAATGGTTGATTGTAAGGGAGGATATATGACTTCGGTTCTGGTACAAGTACATGGGGATAAACAGAGACCGCTAGCTTTCTACTCCTCCAGATTAGATCCTGTTGCAAGGGCATTGCCGCATTGTGTTCAAGCTGCCATGGCAGTACAAGCCTCAGCATCATTAGTTTTGTTTCACCCATTGCAATTGCGGGTTCCACATTCAGTTGCTACTATACTTTTGCAAGATAAGATAACCTTTTTATCTCCTAGTCGACATTTGTCATGTAGACAGTGCTGCTGACACAGCCTCATATGACCATAGAAAGATGTACTACTCTTAATCCGGCGACACTTTTGCCGACTCCAGAAGAAGGTACTCCACACGTTTGTTTAGACAGCATTCATGACAAAGTGCTTCCCCGACCAGATTTAACGGATATTCCGTTGGTAGATTCTGATCTCGTTTTGTTTGTAGACGGATCAGCAAAGAAGGACACTGTAGGAAAAACACTAGTAGGGTATGCAGTCACCACAGAAACTAAAGTTTTGGAGGCAAAAGGATTGTCAAACATTTATTCTGCACAAGCTGCTGAGTTGGTGGCTTTGACTCGAGCTTGTACCTTAGGGGAGGGTAAAAAATGACAATTTATACAGATAGTCAATATGCTTTCTCCACTGTACATGTTTTCGCTCAACAATGGAAGAATAGGGGAATGGTTACTGCGACAGGCAAACCAATAAATCACAGAGATTTAATTTTACAGTTGTTAGATGCAGTACAACTACCACTTCAGATAGCGATATGTAAATGTTCCGCACATACCAACAGAAAAGATCCCGTCTCCAGGGGAAATGCACTTGCTGATATGGCTGCAAAAAAGGCAGCTCAAGAAAATGATTTGCTTTTGCATGACAATAATTTAGAGCCCGGACACCTCTTAGACTTAGAGACACTAAAAGTAATGCAAACATTGACAACACAGAAGGAAAAATGTCGTTGGGTAAAATATGGTATCATTCAACAGGATGGGTTGTATAGGGCATCAGACGGCAAAATGGTATTACCCTCAAACCTTTTTAGGTATGCGGCATTGGTTAGTGCAGACGATGATTCAAATAGTGTCTAAGGTGTTTTGGTGTAAAGGGTTTTCAACTTATGCAAAGCAATTCTGTTTATCTTGTTTATTATGTGCAAAGTATCATGCTCAGGGGGGAGTTAAAAAGTCTCAGCAGGCATTCCCTATCCCTCCATATCCATTCCACACACTCTGTATGGACTTTATTGAATTGACACCCTCAGAGGGAAAACAGTTCTGTTTAGTCATTATTGATGCTTTTTCTAAATGGGTAGAAGCTTTTCCAGTGAAGCATCCGAATGCACAAACAGTAGCAAAGCTTTTGACTACAGAAATAATTCCCCGATTTGGTTTACAAAGACGCATTTACAGTGATAATGCGTCTCACTTTGTTAACCAGATTGTTCAGAAGTTGGGTCAAGTGTTTCAAATTGATCTTAAATATCATTGTGCTTACCATCCCCAATCAGCTGGACTGGTGGAAAGACACAATGGTGTCTTGAAGAGTAAGCTCCGCAAACTGATGGCAGAAACACATAGCTCATGGACTGCGTGCCTTCCTTTGGCACTCCTGTATATGCGAATCTTACCTTCCTACAAAGGACTTACAGCATTTGATCTTTTGTTTGGGAGACCATATTACATCCCGCAGTGGCAAGGATTGTTGCCAGCGGAATGTGAGGGGGGTGAGGATCTAGCGGATTATATGAAGAAGCTGCTAAATGTCAAATCTCTTGTAACCAATGACTCCTTTGCAGATTCCAGAAATGAAACCTTGTTAAGCGTGGCACCCAGGGACTGGGTGTGGATCCGAATTGTGAAGAGAAAGAATTGGTCATCCCCCAGGTGGGAAGGCCCATACCAAGTATAATCTCGACACCTACGGCTGTAAAGATCGCTGAGAGGACTTCATGGATTCATATCACCCACTGTAAAAAACTCAAGGCTCTTCCTTCTACCATTGATATTGGTCAAACTCCACTGGACCTCTGAGCGCAAAGTCTGGCTACAAAGGGGGATTAGCCCAATAGGGGTTAGTTCGTCTCAAACCCAGTGAAGAAACCAATGGCGCGAGGTAGTCCTTAGGGAGGATGGCCATGTTCAACTGGTACTTGAACTGTCACATGATGATGATTTTGGTGGCGAAAGTAAATATGTCCATATGAGAAGGAACAGTTGCAAGAGAAAAAGGAATGGTGGTGCTGCAAGCGCAAACAGGTGTTACTACTGTGTTTAAGGTGAAACTTTATGAAGGAATTTTGGACTGTTCTAAATGGAACAATAATAATTTCTTGACTCGTGCAAAATACTTGTGCAATAGAGACTGTACATCCTGGTCAAATGTTTGGTGGTCAACAGATGTGAATGGATGGGAAACAAGTGGTGCAGTGATACCAGAGAAAGATAAAAACAGGCAACAAAGAATAAAAATTGCGCATTTCCAAGGTACCGAAGTAATTACTATAACCATTGTGTCACCACAAGAAAGTGATTCAGGAGTTTATGGAATCGGAGTGTCTCTTCCAACTAGAATTGATCCTTTGGGGACCCTCCAACTTAAAGTACAAAGCCTTAAGAATGCGACAAGTAAAGCAGAGTTAGCCTTCACAGAAGAAGAACAATTGTTACTCGAGACGGGATTCGTACACCATAATGAATGATTATCTTGGGTTAGATATAGTACCCGAGAAGCACATCGTGAAAACTGTATTTCTTGTGCTGAAGGTAAACAGCAACTAGCGACAGTCCCATTGATGCAAGATGAAGGTAACCTAACGTGTCTGTTGAAATTATTCTTCAACAAAACTGAAGATAAATGCAAAAATGAAACTCAGCGTTTTCCAGTCATAAGCAAAGTTGAGAAACCGCCTGCAGCGATTTCCTATCCAGGTTCGTATATGTGCATTTCCAGAGATGGCACAGGGAAGAATTATGGCAATATGGGACAGAACTTTTGCAATGTTACTGTGAATGGCAATGAGAATCCATTTCTGGAGAACCAAACTCATAGTTTAGCAGATGTATGGTGGTTATGTGGAGACAACAAACTCAGATCAAGGCTTACGATTCCCTGGAAGGGAACTTGTGCACTTGTAAAGTTAATTCTGCCATTCTACATTTTCCCAGTTCCAGCAAGCAATTTCGTAAGAGAACCTGAAATACAGCTGAAGTGGTTGAGTAGGAGAAAAAGAGAGGCACCGAAGCAATCCTTCAATAACGGTGTCGACATCGATAGCATTGGCGTACCAAGAGGCGTACCTGATGAATACAAAGCAATAAACCAAATAGCAGCTGGTTTTACATCCATCTTTGTCTGGATTCAACCTAATAAGAATGTGGACTGGATCAACTGCATTTACTATAACCAGCAGCGTTTTGTGAACTATACCAAAGATGCATTGAAAGGAATTGCTGAACAACTGGAGGCCACTTCGCAGGTGGCATGGCAGAATCGAATTGCGTTGGATATGCTCCTGGCCAAAGAAGGAAGAGTTTGCAGGATGTTTGGGACTTTCTGTTGTACATATATTCCAAACAACACTGCGCCTGATGGAAGTATCACTCGAGCTTTGAAAGGTTTGGAGATGTTATCCGAAGAATTGGCAGAGAACTCTGGGGTAAATAATCCCTTTACAGACTTTCTACAAGCGTGGTTTGGAAAATGGAGTAATCTCATCAGCAGTTTCCTGGTGTTCGTTGGAGTCGCTGTGGCTATCGTGGTGGTACGTGGTTGCTGTTGTATACCCTGTATCAGAAGTCTTCTACAAAGACTGGTTGATACTACTGTTACGAAGATGATGTACCAGCAATTGCAACAGACTGGTGAAAGTGAATACATTGAAGTGTGACTTTTGCAAATGTTTTTGAAGTTTAAAAGTTTGTCTTGCCAATGAAGTAATGTATGCAAAGAAAAACTTAGTTTTTACCATATATTGCTGAAATAAAAAGACAAATAAAAGTGTTTTCAGGGGGGGAAATGTTAAGAGAAAAAGTTTTAAAACATACTGTTATTTGTCTTTTTCCTCTTCTTGCAAAGTGAACATGCTATTTGTTGGGATATGCCTATCAAAGATGGGCCTCATCTGTGACAAAATGCAGCATTGCTTATGAACCTGAATAAGAACTGTTTTCTGCATTTCAGAATAAAGAAATTTGGTTATAGCTTGGTGAAGCCTGGGATAAGGACGCACGGCCGAATAAGAGTTAATTTACTGAAGCAGGCTGTGTGTCCTGGAAAATTTGAGCTACCATTGTTGAACTGAACATTCTGTACTTCTTGAACATTCTGTACTAACTGTTGGTTTGAGGTCATTTTTGATAAACATGTTTATCCTATATGTTTTTCATAGCCAACTGTCAACGGTCAGAAATGTAACAAAAAGTTGTTTTGCTTGCAGTATAAAAGTTGATGTCAGTAAACAAGTTGACCAGAGGAGATCATCTTGGCCAACATGCTGTGTAATCTGGTTAGCTGCTAATAAAGAAGTTTTTCATCACCTGAAGCAGATGCGACTCGTTTGAATTTTTCTTCTGACAACTATCTGAAAAGGAAAGGGCCTAGGTCTCTCAAATAAAGTATTGAGTAGCACTGCACAGAGTGCTACCCATCACAGCTACACCAAAGCAAATGAACCAATAAAAAGACAGCTAATCCACCCCTCAGAAACAGCAGCAAATTATACTCTGCCACAGAACAACCACTACTGTCCTTAGAAAGTTAACATCTTGACCAGAAAACCAACTGATATCACAATTAAATGTAAAATTAAAAGGAAAGTGGGGGAATAAAAGTGGAAAAGCATACAGAGAACCCTATTTAACAAAATAGAGATGTTAGCTAACACAATAATAAAGGGAGTACACTTGTAACTAAATAGAGGTACTATCTATAACAAAAATAGCCAACCAACTGCAAAATGCACAATATAAGCAAGTTTCTTGAAACAGAATAACTACAATTTGCAGACGATTGCAAATTTGGAGCAGTCACAGAATCCCCACCTACACTAATGTTCTCCAGGAAGGGCTGATACAAACTAATAACTGGTGCCTGAGCCACAGACAAAAACTAAATGCCAAGGAATGTGTACAGTATTCTTTGGGAAGTCATCCACCCCTGGTGACTATCATATTGACAACAGACCCCTAAGAGTAGACCCGGTAGTCAGGGACTTGGGGACACATGTAGACAGTAATCTAGGCTTTGACCATCATGCATTTACAGCAGTGAAAATATCATTCTATGACGTGCAACTTATAAATAACATTATGGCATCCAATTCCAAGGAGATTATTGTTCCACTGTATTCAGCATTCATCAGATCTATCACTGAGTACAATGGACCTTTGGTATGTATCTAACCAGACACATCCACCAACTGGAACATCTACAGAGGTTCCTCACTAAAAGAATACATGGTCTAAGTAACACGTCTTATGCAGACCACCTAAAAGCCCTAGCCCATACCTGAAATACAAGCCATTGTCAGATCCCACGCTGATGAACCTCTGTGTATTCGCAAAACAAAGAGCATCAGAATTACCCATTCTAAAGACTTAAAACTTGCCTGTGATATAAATAGAACCTGATGGAAAGTTAGGTATATAGCCTAGAGACTACCCTTTCTCTGGAAAAGGCTCCCCATCCATGTGAAGCAGAGTCCTTCTTAACCCAATTCATGTGTAACTTGGACAATTGGATGGATAACAAGAAATTCATCCTTAGTTTGGCATCAATGTCTCTAATGGACACATGCAGCCTGTAAATGACTCGTCTCCCAGGCCCCTGCTTGTAAATGCTTAATCTCCCAGCTCCTGCTTATACTACTTAACAAGGGTACCAGAACTTGTCAGAGACTTGGGATGCATGGCTAGGCTTAGAAATACCCCAGTGGGTGTTCGCCTAGTACACACCCATGAATCTATTTATGTTAGGTTTTCACAAATGTACTATATCCACAATGATTCACTGTTGCAGTAATAACTCTTTGGGAGGATTCTCAAAGCTGAAGAGATGAGTAGAAACTGAACAGAAGCTAAGAGGAGGTAAGACCCTGCAGGAATGCAGAGGCGAATCTAGCTCTGGAAGAAGATGCCAGGTTGTAGTGTTCTTTGAAGATGTGGACTGAAGACCATATGGCTACTTCCAGAATTTCACTGGTGGCAGTAGACCTGGTTGAGGGAGTTGTAATGTGCAATTACACCTCATTATTAAGGTGCCTGTAACTTTTAGTTATGTACTTACCATAACTTTAGATGTTTGGGATCCATCTCGCCTACATTCTGTACTGATGGGTTCGGAGCCAATCCTCGGCTCCGACTCGGCATGCTATACTATAGAGCGAAGTCTCTTATTGGCTGAGCTATTCTACATCCCAGGATGCACCACCACAGCTTCCCCAGATCTTGTTTGTCCGCACACATGCACACACACATAGACTGTTGATATAATATTGCCAGGTGTTTCAAGATGAAACAGCTAAACTTGAACCGTCCGGTCTCTTCTGATCTCCAAGGCAGGGGGAAGGAGGGTGGGTTATTAGGAATGTAGGCGAGATGGATCCCAAACATCTAAAGTTATGGTAAGTACATAACTAAAAGATGTTATGTGATCCTATCTCGCCTACATTCTGTACTGATGGGACAGCGTCCCTAGCACCTGATTCCTGGGTAGCTCACTGGAAAACACTCCTGAGAACTGTGGAACCGAAGGAAGCTCGCCCCCGAGATGCCACGTCCAATTTGTAATGAGAAATAAATGTGTGAGGAGAGGACCAGGTAGCCGCAGCACAAATGTCACTAATGGCAAGCTTAGAATGAAAGGCTGTCGAAGTAGCCATAGCCCTTGTAGAATGAGCTTTCACTGAGGTTGTAAGTTCTTTATTAGAAAGGAAGTAAGTATGGCTGATACAGTCCCTGATCCACTTGGCAATAGTGACCTTCGTGACGGCTTTGCCCAATTTATTGTCTGAAAAGGACACAAACAACTGATCTGTTTTCCGTGTTTGGTGCGTCCTATCTAAATAGAAACGCAATTGCCTGTGAACATCCAATGAGTGGAAGATGTATTCCGCTCTGTCTGAGTAGTTTGGGAAGATAACTGGAAGTTCCAATGACTGTTGAAGACAAAAACTAGAACAAACTTTGGGAACAAAGGATGGATTAGGCCTGAGGGATACTCTATCCTTGTGAAAAAACAGGTACAGTGGTTTGACACATAGGGCTTGAAGTTCCGAAACTCTTCTGGCTGATGTAATTGCCACCAAAAAAGCAGTCTTCCAAGAAAGAAATTTCAAGTCACAAGTTGCTGCCGGTTCGAAGGGGGAAGAGGTCAAAGCACCTAATACGAAATTAAGATCCCACGGTGGAGCGGGATGAGAAATCGAGGTCGTAGCAGCCCAGCACCTTTCATGAAGGCTTTACACAACTTATTGCTCATCAAAGGTGGGTCTATACTTTCATGAAAATTAGAAATAGCTGCCAATTGAACCTTGATGGTAGAGACTGAAGAACCTTGATTGAATAAAGAAGCTAAAACTTCAAAACTTCTGACACGGGGCAGTAATGGGATCTAATCCCGGAGTTGGGCCCAAATAGCGAATCTCTTCCATTTGCTGTTATACATTTTTAGTCAAGTCTTGTGGGCCGAGGACAAGATATGTATGACTTCCGAGTCCAAAACATGGTTCCTGACTATGGTCGGAAGTGGAGGAGCCAAGCTGTTAACCTCAACAAGTGAAGGGACTGATGAAGCTGTCCCGACTGGTGGATCAAGATGTCTGGAACCTGGTCCAGGAACCATGGACCGTACAGTGCATATTTCCAAAGAAAGGGCAGCCAGACTTGACGAGGCCAGTATGGGGCAACTAAAATCATCTTGCTCTGCAAGTGAATCGCCTTCTGGATCACCCTGGGAAGAAGGGGAACCGGTGGAAAGGCGTACAGTAGGCCGGTGGGCCAAGCTTGGACTAGGGCGTCCTTGGGAAACTCCCCCGGAACTGGGGTGAGAGAGAAGAACTGTTGACATTTCGTGTTGAGAGGAGTTGCAAAGAGGTCGCAACAAGGAGTTCCCCATTTTCTGACAATCTGAGTTGCTACTCTGTCGTTCAGAGACCACTCGTGCGGGGAGAGAATAGTTCTGCTCAGTCTGTCGGCTATCACATTGGATCTCCCCGGAATGTGTGTTGCTACCAGAAAACGGTTGGTTGCAATCGCCCAATCCCATACTTTCATGGCCTCTCTGCAAAGGGGGTAGGACCTGGTCCCTCCCTGCTTGTTCAGGTACCAGACTACTGACATGTTGTCGGACTGAATAGCAATCATGCTCTGGGGGAGGTAACTGTGTAGTGCTTGTAGCGATAGAAGCACCGCCCTCATTTCCAGTATGTTGATGTGGAGGAAACTCTCGTCGGGGTGCCACTTGCCTTGGACTGACCTGCCCAGGTAATGTCCCCCCCACCCCGTCTGGGAGGTGTCTGTAGTCAAAGTGGCCACTGGAGGTGGAGGAACGAAGGGTCGCCCCTGATCCAGGTTGGAGGAAAGAAGCCACCAACGGAGGTCCTGTTTGCACGTCTCCGTGATCAGAATGAGGTGACTGAGAGGGAGATCCTGATAAGACCACTGGACTGACAGGAGCCACTGGAGAATCCTCATATGCAATCTTGCTAAGGGAACTAGGAGAACGGTAGCCGACATGGAACCTAACAGTTGTCGGACCATCCTGGCTGGGGCTCGGCATTTGAGGAGCAATGCTCGAACTTGAGACTGTAATATTTCTATCCTCTCTGTAGGAAGATAGACCCGCATTTGCTTTGAATCTATCTCTACTCCGATAAACCGTATGCGCTGAGATGGCAGCAACATAGACTTTTTCCAATTGAAGGTGATTCCTAGGGAGTTGCCTAGAGATATAGTGGCTGCTAGATTCTGTAAGAGTAGACGCCTGGAGGTGGCAGTTAGGAGCCAGTCGTCTAGGTATGGAAACACCTGGAATCCTAGACTTCTCAGGTGAGCAGTCACCACCGCCAAACATTTGGTGAACACCCTGGGGGCTGTGGTGAGACCAAAGGGCAGTGCACGGAACTGGAAATGACTGTCTCCCAGGCTGAAGCGCAAGTGTCTCCTGGACGCCTGATCTATCAGGATGTGATAATAGGCGTCCTTGAGATCTATGGAGCACATCCAAACACCTTCCTCCAGCAGCGGGAGAATGGATTGTAAGGTGACCATCCGGAACTTGGACTTCTTGACAGAACGGTTGAGTTTGCTGAGATCCAAGATGGGCCTCATGTCCCCGGTCTTTTTTGGCACCAAAAAGAATCTTGAGTAAGTCCCTAATCCAGTCTGGTCTTCGGGGACCAGTTGGATGACTCCTTTTTGAAGCAGCTTTGAGATTTCGATGGCTGCTAGATCCCGTTGACTGGGTGGTGGGTCCGGGATTTTCCGGGATGGTGGGGGGGGGCTGAGAAAAAGGGATGGTGTATCCTCCGGCAATGATTCGGAGCACCCATCGGTCCTGAGTGATATTCTCCCAGGCCTTTAGGTGCCTCGAAAAACGACCCCCGACTGGCTCCGGAGCGGCGCAGTCGGGCAATCCTTCAGGGATGCTGGAAGGTTGAGGAGCCACGAAAGGACTCGCGGTCTCCAGTGTGGCGGGGGCCTCTGCCGCCTCTGGGACGGTGTCTTCCTGAAAGATTTCCCCCTCCTCTGCCTCTAGAAGGGGAATCATCCTGCTGTGAGGGGTAAGTCTTTTGAGATTTACGGAACCACATTTTCCCCCCTCTTCTAGCCTTGGGATAAGGCCAGAAGGGAGTGGAAAAACGTGCCCCTACGGCAGTCAAAGTCTTACCCTCCTGTTCACAGCGGGTCAAGGTGTCCTTTACCTTGGGTCCAAACAAAGAGGACCCATCAAAGGGAGCGTCGGCAAAGGAAGACTTGAAGGCCTCCGCAAAGTGACACAGGCAGAGCCAGGCTTGTCTCCGTAGAGCAACACCTGTTCCCGCCGCTCTACTCGCCCCCTTGGCTGCATACGAAATGAGCCTCATGGACGAGTTCGATAATGATGATAAGGTAGCCAGCTGAGAGCTAACCGTCTGGGCCAACTGCTCAAATAGGTTACCAGAGAGGGTATCTGAAAGTTCCTTGACCAAATCCCTCTGAAGTCTGGTGAAGTGCGTCAGATAATTCAGAGACCTTAAAGTAAAGGCTGCTGAAGTAAGGGTGCACTTCCCGTACCGATCCATGCTCCTAGACTCTTTATTAGGAGGATGGACGGACGTAGACGCCTCTGCCACATCTTGTTGGGTAGGAGATGCCACCACCAGGGCATCTACAGCCACACCTTTGGAGAGGAATTCCTTTTCGGGGGGGGGCTGAAAGAAATTTATTGGGGCGAGCTGGCACCGGTTCCACAGAATCCGGGTGCTCCCACGCCCTTCGAGAGATCAAATCTAGAAGCTCATCGAAGGGCGGAGACACCCAGGAGGCGGAGGGCTGAGCCCCGAAGGCCTTGAGGAATACCGACTCCTCAGCAGAAAGAGGTTTGGACTGCCAGTCGCCTCGTTGCTTCAGGATTTCTAAGATGTCTGCAAAGGAGACATCATCCGAGGACGACTTGGGGGACCCCTCCGCATCATCGAGGTCGGTGTCCGAGGTGAGAGACTCGTTCGGGGAGTCGACGTGCTTCCTCTTGCACTGTCTCTTCCTGGGAGGTTCCTCCGAAGAAGCCTCGGAAGGACCTCCAGGAAGGGGGGAACCCCCAATGGGGGTGACCTCAGGCCCCAGGGCTCCGCTGTCTTGAGACAGGGGGACAACAAAGGAACCAGTCTCCGTTTCAAGGGAAGGTGCCAGAGAGATGGTGGAGGTAGCCAAGGAAGATTTGGCCAAAGCACTCCTCATGGCCCTGAAGGCCGGACCCCCCCCCCCCGAGTCCTGGGAAGGTCCGACCGCCGAGGCCACAACAGTAGACGGCACTCCCGCAGCCGACGCACCGAGAGGGAGGCTCGGAACCGAAACCATCGGACCCGAAGCGTCACCCCCGGGGCCGACTGAGGAGGTCCGTGTACCGAACTCCGACCCGAAGGTCGGGGTTGGAGTAAGGGTCGGAGCCGACCCGAAAACACCCACCGGCTCCACCAGCACTGACTCCAACGGTGCCAAGGCTGTTGGAGGAGGAACCAAGACAACAGGGTGGACAATCGGCTCCGGAGCCGACTGGGCTGGAGCCGAGACTAACTTTTGGAAGACTGGAGACTGAAACAGCCTTTGAAGCACCCTGTCTATATCCGAATCGGACATCCTCGAAGACCGAGAAGAGACCGATCGGGCCTGAGTTGACTTCTCCGCCGGTTCCGAAAGACTAGGGGACCGGCTCGAATAGTCTCAAGCAGTATCGGCGCAGAGGGAGATTCCACCAGCACAGCAATTTCCCTCGGAGCCGACGGGGACTTCGGCGCCGAGGTAGAAGAGTCTGAGCGAGCGACCTTTCGGCTCAAACCAATGGAGCCGAGAAGGTGACCGCCTCGATGCTCGAGCACTCGGCTCCGAAGACAGAGGAGTCGAGGCTGGAGGCATCGAGGCAGACCGTTCCGACCTCGGCTCCGAAGTCCGTGGAGCCGACGGAGAAGCCTGCCTTGATTTCTTTGCTGTCGGCTCCGACGGACTGGTCGGAGCCAGAAGACTTCTTCTTCCTGGAAGGAGAGGGGGAAGAAGGTAAAGCCTCCTCAAAAGAAGGAGTGATAAGCCCCTTCAATATCAATTTGTTTTTCCTCTCTTGGAGGACACGAGAAGAAAAAGCGTGGCATACACTGCACGACTCTTGAAGGTGTTTAGGGCCTAGGCAATAAACACATAGAGAGTGGTCATCCGTGATTGACATCTTGTACCCACACTTGGTACATTTTTTAAAACCCGAAGGCCTATGTTCCTTCGACATCACTACAAGAACACACTACCGAAAAACTACCACAGAGATACCAAATCCCTCTAATTTAAACAGAATAGGCCCACTCTAACTAGGAAACAATTACTACACAAATATTAAGCAACACAAGTGTAACACAGCCCGAAGTAGAGCGCGAGGAAACCCCTACTAAATAAAGCGGGAACCTAGCGCTAACACATTTCACACAAACTTTCCACAAAAAACCACTAAGAAACGACAAGTAGCTGTTAAAACAGCTTTTGGGTGAAAAATTAGGAAATTTCTGACAAAAAAATTAGTCAGTAAATAGTACTTAGCCCAGCCAAGTCGAGACCACGTCTATTGCTATCAAGCGGCAAACGAGATCTGGGGAAGCTGTGGTGGTGCATCCTGGGATGTAGAATAGCTCAGCCAATAAGAGACTTCGCTCTATAGTATAGCGTGCCGAGTCGGAGCCGAGGATTGGCTCCGAACCCATCAGTACAGAATGTAGGCGAGATAGGATCACATAACATCAGAAGGTTATCCAGTTGGACAGCCGTTTAGAAGTGGTCTGCTTGTTAATATATTTACTTAGTTTACTAGGTGCAAAAGACACAAAATACTGATCTGACTTTCTAAAATGTTTAGAACTGGCCAGATACTATCTGAGCTGCTTGTGAACATCTAAGGAGTGCAGAATTCTTTCTGCTGTGTTCTGTGTGTTTTGAAAGACGGCTGGGGCGAGGAGACTTCTGTATTGACCATGGGCATAAAGGTGGAAATAGTTTTCAGGGAAACTCTTGTCAGAATTAAATCTAGAGAGACACTCTACATACCAGAGTCTGCAATTCTGAGATCCTATGAGTTGAAGTGATAGCCACTATGAATGGCGTTTTCCAAGTTAAGAATCTGATATCTGCTGAAGTTGATAGTTCAAAGGGGGGGCGGGTAAACTCAGCTTCCCCAGAACAAAACTGAAATCCCAGGAAGAAATAAGCTAGAGGTGGTATGAAGTCAAATTACTGCAAAGTGAAAATATAAATAGATATTCATGACTATACTACTTTTCGGTACTTTTTTTCTCCAAAATATATAATTTCTAACAAACAATTATAGTGAGCATATTCAAGTTTAGACAAAAATGTGGTATCACATTAGATTGAAATATGTTTTTTAGGAAAAAAGTGAGCTTAGATCTGAATATGACCAATGTCACATTTATAACATGCTCTGAAGGAATGCCCACATCCTATGTTTTGGTCAAAACACTGAAAACCCTATTAATGTAAGGCTGCACTTCTCAGTTTAAGTATACTCCCTCAGCTATAGGGCTTTCCAGCTTCAGGTAATGTCCAGCCATGACTCTGGAACTACCCTTTGAGATGAAGTTGATTAAGAATTCCAGAGATACAGCAATGTGAATAAACAAACATAATACAATAGTGAAGAAATATAATGAGATACAGTGAAGAGAAAAAAAAAAAACGTGTCTCCAAAATGCAATGCACTACTTATCCAAAATGCACAGTTTGGCTGTGAAGATTATATGTTGATGATGATCATATGTTGGGAGCTACCAAAGGTAAACTGACAAAGTCTGCAGTGAGGGTTTCTCATCAGATCACAAATGGTAATGGTGGACACCTTCCTCTTAAAGATTAATCATCATAAAACGGTTTAAATATTTTTGCTTATAAGGACTTTGAGCACCCCCGTTTTACAACAAAGGGAAATAACCTGCAAAGGGTAAAACAGCAGGTAAGGAGGATTTTGTTGAAAGACAGCACTCCAAAGATTTTACCCTAACAGTGATGGTGTGGAGGAGGAAATGCTCTCCACTGTTGAGAGGCTGTCCTTCAGAAGAGATGTTAAACCAATGTCAAATCTGCCTGTTCTGGTGGCAAGTCAGTTAGATGATAAAGATCTCATGCATTCTATCACCCAGCTGTGAAGTTTCTTAATGCTCTCTAATTTGTTTCAGCCTCTTCATATATAGAAGTACAGGCCACTCCTGAGAAAGGGGAATGTGAATTATAGCTGAAAGATTATGCTTTGATGGAAAGCAGTGCGTATATTGAATTGCTGAAAGCCACTTTCAGCAAATGGGAGACATTGCACTTTCTCCACTGTTGCACAGCTGTGGAGTTGGTATATATAAAAGTCAAGGGGATGGGGTGGGGTCTCCCCCTGACATGGGGGGGGGGTGATGGGGTGGCTTACCAGGTATGGTTTGGTTGAGTCACAGCTCTGCCAAAACTGTTCACTGAAACTGAGAAAGAAATTACAGAAGATATTATGCCTGTGTGAACTGGGTACATGTCCCCACACCAAAATCCCTTGCACTCCTTCCTTAATAAAACCTACTATGAGGTTACGCAGCTTCAAAGTAGGACGACAACATTCACATCATTGTTTTTAAGAACTGCAACTCAATGAACCAAGCAAACAATGAACCCACCCATCCTTACTCCCTTGTCTGTGCTTTCCTGCCACTAGCTAATTTCTGTTACACAATAATTTTTGGGTCTTTAGCCATTCAGTGCTGAGTTTCCATATACCTTGTTACATATAACTTTGACTGATGGTGGCAGCCCAACTGTAGGTCAGTGAGCTGCACATCTTTAAAGAATAAACTAAATACATGCTCCCTGCACAGCAGTTCATTTTTTAGTATCTATAAGCCGAATGCAACTTAATAACAAATGGTGATCAGGTGACAGCTCTGTACCTCTCTTAACCACATGTCCTGAAAATATGACCTCTGGTCTGTTAAGATAACTACAAAATCAATCAGTGCCCTTTAGCCCACGATTCTTTAGTACCAAGTACACTTAAAAACATTCTTGTGTTCAAATATGGTGTTTGCTATGGGCAATCCATGACTCTACCACAAAAATACGAAAACGATTCATTACTCAGGTTTAGATCAGGAATACTGTTATTCATAATCAGTCCCCCCTCTTTCCAGCTCTATCATTCACCATGTGAGTAATGAAGCATCTTATCAGAAGTACAGAATCTGTACATGATATCCAATCAAGCACTGCACTCATAGGCTCTAAGGCAGAATATTCTGAACAGCAGATCGATATAGAAGCACATAGTTTTTCTTTCTGTAACTTGACAGCCTCACTGAAAAGACCCTGTTGTTTACTGGCATAAACTCCAACTAAATGATGTCCAGCCAGAGACATTGGAGTAAATCTACACCAGCCTAATGTTTCTCCTTAAGGTCACCTCCATAAAAATAAAAGAGAATCTGGTTTTGAAATGAATGCTGTACGAAGATCAGCTAAAGCTAGCTGATAATTTTCAGCCTCCTGTACAAATTCTAGCTCCATTCCCAGAAGGTGACATTCCACATCCCAATAACTGATTTCTATTGTCAGAACGTAATAATTCTAATCCCTCCTGATTCTCCCATGCCACCTGGGTAGCACTGCATCTTTTCCTTACATTTACCTTGCATGTACTGAACCCAAGTGGCACATAAATGCAGCTTTTTCTGGTTGAGCCAAGTTGGGCTATATGGGTCAATCCAGTCATCGGGGCTACTGACAAACGTATTTACCAGTATTACAGTTTGGCAGTAATAAAGTATTTAACCAGAGCAACCAGCACAATACCAGATAACATGAAAAATATGGAAACATAACTCAAAAATCAATGGCGCCTCAAAAAGGAAATCCTCTAAAATCATATCAAGAGGTGTTATTCTGTTTCAAAACACAAAATATACTTTTTGCATGACGAACAATGAGTAATGCTAACAACTTTTCTCGTGAAAAGCTGTGAATACAACATTCAAATTACTAGCGATAAACATACCCTATATATGTTTACTGATGAGCAGAATTAAAACATGAGCACAGCAGATGATAAAAGCAGCACTTTACTGAAAAAAAAACTGACTTTAGGTACAGATTTATTTAAGAGGATGCTTGTAATTCTGGATTCTCTTCGTGAGACTGTCTAATATACTCACATGCAGACTTTGCAAAACAACATGCACACTAATGTGAGTTTAGATGTTTTAAAGAGCATCAGTATATGTAAACTCTGATAAGAAGATCAGAAAAATTAAAACAGGCATGACTGCAATACCTTAAACATTCAGGAAGTGACACAATTGTAGAGTCCAAGAAGTAATATTTATTTTCTTAACAAAGGGAATGGATACATGCTTAAAATGTTTACCTGAAGGTTACTTACAATAGTAATGTCTTTTATACACAAAACAGCTCTGTAATATACAGTACAAAGATAATCACACAGTGATAAGTAACTCTCAAAACATCTGCTAAACTATCTTAAATGTATAGTTTGTCACGTTAATGTGTATGGGAGGCTGAAAGTACAAAAAACACGGACTGTCATTAGCAACAACATCATGTTGTGACTTATAACCTATGTGGAAAAACAGATGTAGCTTACTTGGCAGTATAAAATAAAAATAAAAACGTGAGCCAGTGGTACAACCATTTATTAATTAAGTCAAAACCCAAAAAGCTTTACCAACAGTGTGTGACGTCTTCAGACATGTATTATTTAAAACCATTGTATAAATAAATGGGTGCCTTTTACCATTGTCTGTCATTTTATTTTGTATTGTTTACATGAGTTTTTGTTGCCATTTTGTTGATTTACTTGGCAGTGTACTATGCAGGTCTATATGGATGTCAGCATTAGTAGTAAGACAAGACCAAGAAAAGGTACAAAACAATTCCGAGTAATAATAACTGTTGACATAAGTGCAATCAGCCACCCAGCTTTCATTTACACTTCCTTATTACCTGGCATCTTCCTGTAGTGTGCCTTCCATTTCTCAGTTAAAACAAACACTGTGATGCATCCCTAAAGCAGTTCTCTACCAGCAAGCTGCATCTGCAAAAGTCTGCGGTCGGTTTACTTAAAGGTAACATTACAGTGCATGTTAATGCTTAAACCCTTCTATGATTGTAAATTTCATTAGAATGTATTCAGTGAGTGCACACTACTAGTAACCCCCACCCCCACCAAAGATCTCTCTAAACCCAATACTTTCTAGTTTGGAATCATTGAGTAAAACAGTCTTCTCCTTCCCCAATACACTTGCCCATATATCTCCGACTTCATACTCACTCCTGGCATAAGGTTTCTATTTCTCTAAGAATTCTTACTCTACAAAATGGTCAGCTGCACAGATACTTTCCACAGTACCTGGTAGTCCAAGTGACTGTTCCTTGCTGTGCAGTCATAAAACCTGGCTCTGCAGTTATTTGTTGTTGCCCTCCCCTTTTGTACCTTACTGCTTCTACTGCTGTCTTCTTCTGAAATTGCTGAATTCTACTCTTTCAGTCACAGATCTCCTTTCTTTCTAGCTGCTCTACTGCAAGACCTTTCTTTTTACCTTGTTTTCTCTCGCTCTCATTCACTTTTATTTTTCTCTAAGTAAGGACTGTAAAATCCAGCAGCAGTGTAACTGACATTTCACTCTCTCATTTGGTGAACATCACCCCACCTCTCCTGCAGTAACTCCAATCACAAGCTAGCAGAACATTTCAAATACACTCCAATCAGACAGGCACAATTATTAAACTATTCTAGCCTGTTCTGGCTGCTGTTTTGGCATCTTCCAGTAGTATGCCCACCGTATAAGTTCTGTTAAATGTGTTTTTTTCCTGTAGAAATCCAAGGATTCTCAGGATATGTGCTAATTATTTGTTATAAGCCAATACGATATGCCACTATTTACATGTGTATACATTTAAAGGGTTACTCTCATCACCCGGTCTTGGTAACAAACTGAACTCTGCTTATTCATTACTGCTTTAAGTGGGGTTGTTATTATTATTATTATTTTCTTTATTTTGACTTTACTGACCACTTAAGCTCATATTACTTAAACTATTGTGCAACTATCACTGTTTCTAAAGGAAGATACTGTGCATTATAAGCTGTGTTCCTATTGCTGTATTTTAAAAATTAATATCAAGCAATTAACAGCAAACTAATTTAACTGCTCCTTATATGCTTAAACTGGGATGTAATCTAATTCCTTATAGTTGGCAGACACTCAGCTGCTACAGTGTAGTAATACCTTGTACTATTAGATTCTGTAGTAGTTGGACTGTCCTATGTTACAGTGATGGTTCACCGAGGCCATGCTTGATATAGTACATAAATCTTGGATGAGCACCGTATGTATGCCTAAACGCTTGTTGTATTTGTTTGAACATATTTTTAGTGTCAAATTACTGCTTTGGGTTCTTAATTTAACTTAGTAACTGTAGTGTTATTAGGCTGTGTTGCCTATTTCACTTCCACTCCTTTCTTATGTTTCACCAATTATAAATACAGTCCTACCTCATCTAGTACTCCCCTTGTCAGCTTTTCCTAATATTTTTTTTCTTTCCATTTACAGTTCTCACTTAAAACAAACACTGTGAGGCTTCCCTGTAGCAGTTCTCTATCAGCAAACTGCATCAGCAAATGTCTGTGGCCTGGTTACTTAAAGCAAAGGCAAAATTACAGTATATGTTAATGCTTTAACCCTTCTATGATTGTAAATTTCATTAGAATGTATTCAGGGAGTGCACACTACTGGTAACCCCCACCAGAGATCGCTCTAAACCCAGTACTTTCTAGTTTGGAATCATTGTTTTACTCAGTCTTTTCCTTCCCCAATACACCTGCCCATATTTCCCCCACTTCATACTCACTCCTGGCATAAGGTTTCTATTTCTCTACGAATTCCTACTCTACAAAATGGTCAGCTGCACAGATACTTTCCACAGTTACCTGGTAATCTTAAGTGATTGACTGACTGTTCCTGTGCAGTCATAGAACTTGATTCTACCCGTTCGAGCTTCACTCCTCTCCCCTACACTGCCCCCATTCCCTCCCGCCCCCAAATTACTCAAATTCTTTCTAAACCTAACCACTCACACTTATCTGCCAATCACAACCTGTACAATTTCAGTTATATAATATCTCACACTTCCACACTAACCTTAACAACATCAATCCATTACCACACATATATTAACCTCTAACCAATCCCTACCCTTTAACCATACAAAATGCTATCATTACATTTATTGCTAGTTCTGCTAACCACTGCTCACTTAAACTACCATTCACAGTCTCCCCTCACACTTTTCACAAAACTACATCTACCTTTTCTCCACACCTGACTACTCCATCTTAATATCTCCATCCATCTTTAATATAACAGAACTTCATCACATCTCAAACAGATTACACCACATTAAACAATACCCAAAAAGTACTCCTTTTAAGTTTCATAAGCATACATCAACATTCGTCTAGACACTAGTGAGACTATAGCTACCAAACTTATTATAAGTGGAGACATTCACCCAAACACCCATGCTCCTGTAAGAAATGCCAAAGTCAGATCCAGATGTGCTCCATAATTACAAAAGACCACCAGAACCCTAATGAAATCCAGAGATAAAGCCTGGCAGCACTGGCGACCAACAAAAAGTAACTCAGGCAATCATTCCTTGAACTGCGCAATAAAGCCAAAAAGCATATAAAATTAGACAAATCCCTCTACTATAAATCCACCCTAAACTCCACCAACCACAATCCTAAGCAATTCTGGTCCACTATTAACACTATCCTCCACCCAGGGAAGGTTGATACTGCCCAGCCGTCCACCCCCCCCCCCTCCAGCAGTATTGCTGAATCCTTCAACAAACACTTCACTGAAACTATAACATCTCTAAACAAACAACACTTCCCTACAACAGCCACCCCAACTCCTAACCCTAAACTCTCCACTCCTCTTTTCTTCTTCACCTCAGTATCTACCTCCAACATAAAAAGACTATTGTCAAAACTTAAACCCACCAAACTCGCAGCTGACAACCTCCCCCTGAATACTTGAAAATTGCAGCTGATACACTAGCTTACCCAATTTCAATTCTAATCAATCATTCCATAACAGCAGGCTATGTTCCCTCGATATGGAAAATATCCCACATCATTCCCCTCCACAAAGGCACCCCCTCCAGCGACCTCTCCAATTACCGCCCCACTGCTATCTTCTCCCCTCTCTCCAAGATACTTGAAAAATGTATCAACACCCAGGTCTCCAACTACCTCCTAACTAATAATCTCCACTCCAAAACCCAACATGGTTTCAGGCCATATCACAGCACTACCTCCGCTCTGCTCTCCTTCACCAACACTATACTTCATCACAAAAACAATGGCCTCTTCTCTACTGCTGTATTTCTAGATATCTCAAAGGCCTCTGACATGGTATCTCATGAGCTACTACACTCTACTCTTCCCAACCTCTCCTTCTCACAATCAGCCTGCAACTGGTTCCATAGCTATCTACACGGACGCCAGCAATCAGTAATCTTGGACGATAACATATCACCTCACCTCCCAGTTACTCTCGGAGTTCCCCAAGGGTCTACCCTTGGTCCTCTGCTAGTCTCACTTTTCACTAACAACCAACATACTGCCACCACACAAGCATCTCTTATAGAGTACGCAGATGACTCTACTCTCATCTGCTCTGCCCCCACTCTACCAGAACTACAACAAATCACACAGGAATCATTCTCTTCTGTAGAAAGCTGGCTATCCAATGCTCAGCTCCTACTCAACCCAAGTAAACTTCTCCTGTTTCAACCTTCCAAAGCCACTCAAAACACCCCCCACTTCAACATTCTTGCCAAAGACAATACCATCATCTCTCCATCAGAACACACAAAATTACTCGGTGTGAAAATAGACAACAAACTTAGATTTGACACCCGCATATCTCTCACAATAAAAAAAGTTCAAAAGAAACTTGGTGCATTATATCGAAGCCGCCAATTCCTAACCAAGGCAGCTAGAATCTCCATAGCCAATTCCCAGCTAATCTCCACCCTACTCTATGCATCCCCCATACTTACCAACCTTAAACAGACAGACCTACACAAGCTGGATGCTTGTTATAACAAAACTGCTAAATTTGTCACTGGAACCTCCTACCGCAGCCATCATTGTATCTCCCTTAAAGAACTAAATTGGCTAGAACTCCCACAACTCCTTCACTTTAATCAATGCACCCCTGCTCATAAACTTATTAACCACCCCCTTAACATCCCTTCCTTTCAAACCCTTCTCCAACCCTATCACCCCACTAGGCCCCTAAGATCAAGCAACAAAAATCAACTCACTGTTATCAAATCCAAAAACTCAGCAGGAGAAGCCATATTTTCATGTACCATATCTAAACTTTGGAACAATCTTCCACCCTCTATAACTACTCTACCTTCCAGCAGCCTTTTCAAGACTGCACTCAAATTCCACTTAAATTTGCACTGGCTTTGTCCTTGTTCTAATCCAGACTAACACCCCCCACCCTTACCCCCCCACCTAGACTCTTAACCTAACTATACTACCGCCACTACTAGCCACAGTCAGAAATAGCTAGTTGTCTTTACATACTTTAACATCTTGTCTGACAACTTTGTTACTAATATTATAAACGACAAGAAACTATCTTAACTTGCAACACTTAATGTATATACTGTTGATAATCAATATCTTGTTACTGTATTAAAGCCAACAACCTGTAATGTTGTTTACTATTTCTGCGACTTTGTATATCTATTTATCATGTACATGATATGGAGCTTTTTCCCCCCAGGTATCTGCTGAAAAAGGATCTGCGTCCAGTCGGAATTTCCCTGTAAACAAATGTAAAAAAATAAATAAAAATAAATAAATAAATAAACAAACAAACCCAGGCCCCCAGAATACCTCCTCACCACCCCCTCAAACACAAGATATAACCAATCTATCACGAAAAGGCTCCGAAATACTAATCCTAAAACTAAACATGTGAAGCATAGTCAACAAAGTTCAAGAATTACACGCCACCCTATTATAACCTTGATATTGCTGTTTTAATGGAAACCTGGTTAAAACATATTACTGACAATGAAATTACACCACCTGGTTACAACATTATTAGAGCAGACAGGAAGGTAGAAAGAGGTGGAGGGGTAGCCATATTATTTAAGAGCAGTCTCACACTTATACCACAAAGCCTAAACATAGATATCCTACCTACTAAACTTCAACTTGACCAAAACAAATTCATATCCATTATAGCTATGCCCCACCAGTCAATATCATCTCCACTATAGACTACATCATCCAGTCTACATCAAATTTCATATCCCGAGAAACTATCATTATAGGTGACTTTAATATAGACTGGATAACTTGTAATTCACATAACCCTAGCAATCACATCAACCTCTATGGCTTCACACAACTCATTCAAGCTCCTACACGGATAGATAAAAACTCCAACCATCAATCTATACTGGATCGGACACTTAACAACAAACCTCAGAATTATCAGATTAGTGGCTGCTTACCTGACAGCCTTAGTGACCATATGCCAACCTATGTATTGAGAAAAACATCAATATTGTCAAGTTCACCACCTTCCGCCAAATCCGCAGTAAAAAAAAATTAACCCCCAAGACTTAATCAATACAATAAAAAAATGTAACTTGTTTCTACTAAAAAAAAACCTGCCCCTTGATGCTGCAGTAGATTATTTCAACAGTACCTTCCTTGAAATTCTAAACAAATTGGCCCCCCCAGGTCAATTCGTATTAAGGCCACATACACACCATGGCTAACTAATGACACCATAATGCTCCTTAGGAAAACAGACAAAGCTTGGCAAGCATGGCTCACCTGTAAAACCCAAACCAACCGCATCACATTCCAGCAAATTAGAAACAAGGCCAAACACCATATCAACCTAGATAAAAAGACCTTCTACTATAACCTGCAACATAAATATCAGCACAACCACCAACATTTTTGGAATATCATAAATGCCACTCTCCATCCACGACATTCCACTACCCCTTCCCCCAACTTACCATACACTCCTACCATCATTGCAGAAGAATTCAATAAATACTTCACTGAAAGTGTACTATCTCTAATTAAAAGTAATTCCACAGATCCATCACTAGCCTCCAAACCTCTCAATATTAACTCCAGCTCCTTCTCCTTTCAGCCTATTCCCACAGCTACCAATAAGAAATTACTGAAAAAACACAAACCCTCTTCAATAGCAGCTGACAAGTTACCAGCCGGATATTTAAAACTAGCAGCTGAAGCCATATGTTATCCAGTTCAATCCTTATTAACAGGTCCATAGCAGAACATGTCCCAGCAATATGGAAAATCGCACATGTTGCCCCCTTACACAAAGGCGGAAATTCCACAGAGCTGACCAACTGCAGACCGATTGCTATTCTCTCTCCGCTATCTAAACTCCTGGAAAGATTTTTTCACTCCCAGCTGCTTCATTATCTTAACTTGAACAACATGCTAGCAACATGTTAACATGGTTTTAGGTCCCATCATAGTATCACAACTGCACTCCAAGGTTTCACCAATACCATCAACCAACTCGGAAACAATGGTAAAATAGTTGCTGCTGTCTTTCTAGACATGTCCAAGGTCTCTGATATGGTCTCCCACAACAAACTATTAAATACACTCTCCATGGCTTAATGTCCTAACCCTCCCTCTTCCCGTCACACTAGGAGTACCTCAAGGCTCAGTTCTTGGGTCACTACTCTTCAATATTTTTACAAACAATCTCCATAGCGCTGCTCCATTGGCAGATGACACAACACTTATATGTGCCACTATTAACCTGAAACGCCTCCATGATATAACCCAAAATCATTCTCAGATAGCGAGCTAAGGCTCTCTAACCATCAGCTCATACGCAACCCCAATTAAACAAAACTCATGATATTCCAACCCACAAGATCCTCCCCCAGCACATTCTACATTACAGCTAAGAATAATACTAAAATTAATGTAGATTCACAAAGAAAACTACTAGGAGTAATAATAGATAACAACCTAAGATTTGACCTACATATAGCACAAACAATTAAGAAAGTTCACAAAAAATATGGATACTCTTTACAGAAATAAAAAGTATCTAACACCTCTCAGGTTGCCATTGCTAGAATCCATCTTCTATTAACAGTTCTGTATGCTTCCTCAATTCTCACCAACCTTGAAAAGACAGATTTAATTAAACATGAAACATACTATGATAAAACAGCTAAATTTGCAACTGACTGTCCACATCATACCCACCACTGTCACTCCTTAAAAAATCTCTCGTGGTTAGAACTCCCACAACTTCTATCCTATAACCAAATTAACCTTGGTACACAAACTAGTATATCAACCTGAAAAAAAACCCTGCCCTTCTAAATATTCTCCAGCCCCATACCAGAAATCAAAGTCGTCGCTCAACAAATAAATCTGTACTACAAGTGTCCAAATCCACTATTACGGCAGGGGACTCAGTATTTTGTCATCATGTAGCAATAAGGTGGAATTCATTACCTCACAGCATCAGAGCCAACACAAATACCAACCAATTCAAAAAGATTCTTAAAAAATTATCTTAATGACACCTGGCTTTGTTCCTGTACTACTCCAGGCTGACTAGTTTTTAATAGCTATAAAGCAAAAGCAGTGTGTCAAAAAGATGGCTCAACCAAGACTGTCAGGAAATATAAAAAGCCATCCCAAGCAAGTAACTGACCCCACATGAATGTGCGTGCTACATCCAGTACGAATGCCAATAATATCCAAAAAAATCCAAAGTCTGAAGGCAAATAAAGCTGTTTATTAATATAAAATATAGAAAAGGTTAAGTGCTTTCATCTCCAGCTGTAAGAGACTTCATCAGGGCTCTGATACTGCATTATGTTCCTCTGAAGTTAATTTCAATAAACCTTTTAAACTTTTTGTTAGCATTTCCAGTAAAAAAAAAAAATAAGTATTTGTTAATACGCAGATAACTGGAAATGAAAAATATATATTTATTTTTTTAACAGGATTACAGCTGTGAGCTACTAACCAGCTTTAACCTACAGTGTTACGATTAAATCCCTCTATCTCCTCATGTCTGTTGTGTACTTCTGCAAAAGCCACTAAACCAGACAAAGTTCTTGTCTCATCCTTAAAAACAGACTCTTGTCCCTAAGACTAAAAATTAATAATCATAGTCGTAGTACCAAGTGTGGTCTGATAATAAATATGAGGTTTGTGGACATCTTATGCATTATCAATTTTTATTTATTTATTTTTGTTCCTTTATGTAAAGATGGGTAAACGCTTTCCTTGTGGCTATGAAACAGTAGAATTTCAAGCAAAGCTATCAAAAAGGAACATGTGTATCTGTCAAGAAACATACGACACAGCTGATTCTATATGCAAAACAGCATATCCATGATAATATCAATTCACATCAGCGAAGTGCTAACTCATCTTACACACACACACACACACACACACACACACACACACACACACACACACACACACACGAGTACCCATCAAGCAAAACTACATCAAGGACAGGGTAATGGGTACGCAGAATGTTAGACCAAAGGAACACATAGGATTACTTATACCAGAGTTTTCCAGCACAGGGTAATAAAACTTCTATTATACAATGACCCCCCATTAATATTCCAAAACGTGCACAATGATTGGTCAGCGTGTACGTTGTAAATCAGACTTATACTAATGGAAAAAGGTCTGGTTGCCCGGACTTTTTCCATTAGTATAAGCCTTTTTTTTACAGCAACGGAGAACGGAAGATCTCCGTTGCTGTTTAGACATTGTCTTGCTATGTTAAAGGAGTTTGACATAGCGAGACAGCTTTAAAAAAAGTAACAGAGATCTTCCGTTGCTTTTTTTTAAAGCTGTCTTGCTATGTTAAATGGGTTTAACATAGCGAGACAGCTTTAAAAAAAGCAACAGCAATTCTCTGTTGCTTTTTTAAAGCTGTCTTGCTATGTTAAACTCCTTTAACATAGTGAGACAATTTGTAAAAAGCAACGGAGATCTTGCTTTCTCCATTGCTTCCACCCACAGCTCTGATGTACTGCGTAAGCATACGCATGCGCAGTACATCAGAACTGCCACAGAATACCAGACAGCTGCGGAAGGGCAGCAAGGAGGCATTATACAATGCCATTATTTAAGAAAATAAGTATTTTATTTCTTAAATAATGTCATTGTATAATAGCAATAACCCACATCTGGGTGTAGGTAATGCTGGATTTACCCACGGTTGTCTTTGTTTGGCCACTCGGGCTTTGCCCTTGTGACCAAACCACACCAACCGTGGGTAAATCCAGCATTACCCACACCCAGGTGTGGGTTATTGCTATAATAAAGTACTGCAGTGATATCTGATTCTAGAAGCATTACACTTAAAATGAAAC
Organism: Protopterus annectens; assembly: GCF_019279795.1. NCBI lineage: Eukaryota > Metazoa > Chordata > Ceratodontiformes > Protopteridae > Protopterus > Protopterus annectens. The sequence continues at coordinate 1,725,387,573 of NC_056726.1, forward strand.
AAACGTCACTGCACATTACCATTTCCCCTTTTACATGTGTTAATACCACACTAACCTTACATAAATTTATGCTTTTTGAAACAGCTGAAGTTATGTTTGGTCAAGAGTACTCTGAGGTTTTAACCTGCATTTTTACAGTTAAATACCCTCATTTTATTTGTGAACCACAAATAATTGCCTCAAAATTAATATGAAATGAAATGCTCTGCAAAAGTCTCAAGTAGTTTTTAAAACCAGTGGCATGCCAATACACTACAGAAGATGTGTGTGTTCTGCACTCTGCTGTGCCTCTGTGGACTGTTTTAATGCCTTGTTTTTTGGCGCATGGACAAATGCTACTTCCTTTCTGTATTTCATGCTGGTGGGTGGCTGTCGTCTAAGCAACTGGTCCTCTTTGTCAATTTCTTCTGGCTGATCATAAATTGTTGATATTACAATGTCTCTGCGAGGTTTCTTTGCTGTTACAAATGTCTGAAGCTTCTCTCCATGGTACCTGTGACAAACAAAAATTATAATATGTGATGTTAAAGACATGAATCAAATGTTCTTGACTGTCTCCCAATATTTTAAAAATTTACAAAGTACTTGGCTTAGGCCTGTCAAATTCCAACTAACTTTTTTTTTTTGCATTAACTCTGAGAAAGGGAACATTAAATCCTTACAGTACTTTTACTGTTTTAGTACCCTGTGCCTTACCCTGAGCAGACTTCTCAAGTTGAGGAGCACAAAGAAAAAAGTTTGTTCCCTGATCTGGTGCTCCTGAGGAACAATCAAGGTCCATCCTCTCCAGTCTGCACACCTAAACTGTAAGTTGAAAAGCAAAAAAAAAAAGTCTTCTAGTCCTCAGTTTTTATGACGTGAAACTTCTGCAGAGCAGGGTTAAATTCTTACTGGACAAAAAATGCCTTCTCCTGAAATAAAGACTTTGCATAACAAAACAGCTACATCTGGAAACTCAAATTTCAGAAGCCTGAGGTTTCCATCCCTTTTATTCTACAACCGTATTTGGGGATGCTGGATATGGACTAGTTTAACAGGAGTCCCCTCTGCCTCTACCCTGAAATGGAAGTCCATCCAAGCCATCATCAATCCATCTTCAGTAGTCACTTTACCCAAAATCAAATTCTGGGAAACAGTAATGTTAACTGCTGTGGCACTCTGTTTCAAAAATAAAGATGATGCCTCTAATAATAAGTAGGAAAGCAGAAGTTTATGAAAATGTAAACTTAACTACAGAACACATCATTTGCAAAAGCAAAAGGAATCAAAGACATGTTCAATTAAAAAAAAAACTTTTTTTTAGCATGTTGTTGGAGAAATACACAGAAAAAATTATTTTCTGTAAGGAACATGACTACCCAACCATATAATATACCCTGAGGCAGAATGACATTAAAGTTGCTATATTTAGTTGTATACGTTTTTCTTTACACTTCGTTAACATTAAGCTTTCCGTGCATCTGTAAAATCCTTGATTTAAAAACTTGCCTCCAGTCAGTCATACTACAACCAACAGCTATCTTTTATTAAAAATCCTGCAAAAAAATCACAATTCTGAACTGAAATACTTTTTATATAAATGCAACATCCAGTTCTTAGAATCATTTTAAACATCTTTATTAAATCACAGTTTACATTACTACATATGTACATAAACATTAACAGAATATAAAACAAACCATAGTGACATTTTCATTATTTTCCTGCAGTATACATATGGTTTCTTTTCAACAATCATTCACTCTGACATCAAATAAATTGATCAAAATTGCTCAATTCATGCCTTCACTTAGACCTTACTACTACCACTGCATGAATTCAAAAAAAATCCATCAGTTTCTATGTCATTTGTTCCTTCTCTTTTCTTAAGATCTTACCGCCAAGCTCTTTCATTTCCTTTACAATACCTAGTACGTCAATTACAGTTAGTTTAAATTTTGATTTCCATTTTCTAGTAATTGTTTTTTTTTTTTTTTTTTTTTTGGCAGATAATAGCATTAAACTTATTTAGGCCTTACTATGTATATGCAATTCAGAGCCTGTGTCCCAGCCCAAAACATTTTTTTAAATCAGCCAGCTTGCTACTCTCCAATAAAACATGCTGTCAGTTGCCTTCTCACCACTCATGCAACATCTGCTATCTACACGAGGAAAATTTTTCTTAAAACTGCTTGGGATATTAAAATACCCATGAAAACACTTCCAAGCAAAAATCTTAAACCTTCGGGACTTTCCTGCATACTTAACAGCCATACAGATGTCCTCCTATTGTTTCTTTGCAAACTGCCTTTCCAGTTTCTCTTCCCAATCTTTTCTAAACTCCTCTGATCTTTATAATTATCATGCATTAAATGTTCTATTAATAATCCCTTTTTAACAGCAGCTTCTGTTCTAGACTCAATTAAGAACTTCATCAGACATGGTATTTCACTTAGCCCTCCCCTATCCCCATATCTTGGCCTACACACTGATATCAATCCCTGGTAGAGAAGGAAGTCTCTAACTTGCAGTCCAAACTTCTCTTTGACCTCATCCCACTCTCTAACCTTTCTCTGCCTGATATTTGCTCCCACTGCTTTGGTTCCCCTCTTGCCTATCTTCTATACTCCTACTTGCTGTTTTCTGCAAAACATCCTTTCTCTATTCCTGTGTTGGTTTAGTTCTTGGAATACTTTCTGCTACTTCATGAATATAATATTTTGCCTCTTTAAATATCTGCATCCAAAAATCCCACTCTCTTCCTCATTTCTCAAACTTCCTCCATGTCATCATTATTCCTTCCACTTTGGATTTATAACCTACTGTTTTTGTTATGTATATGAGCCAGCTGTGCCACTCTAAAGTATCCATTCAAAACAAGTAATCCTAATCAACCTTGTTCTACAGGGAGGATCACCTTATCCCACTTATCTCTTGCCCTCTTTCCTTCGCAAATAAATGTTCGCAAATAAATTCCTTCAACTATTATCATCTACAGCTTCTCCTCTGGTTGATACAAACATGCCTGACCTGTACATAAAACTAAAAGAAACAGAAACATTTTCTATACGAAGGTTTGGCATAATGGGTAAGGTCTTTAACTCAAAGATACAAGGTACCAAGTTTGACTCTAGCATTAGGGTTGGAGGATGGAATAATGGTTAAGGTGTTTACCTCACAGACACACAGTACAAAATTTCATTCTCACTTTTGAGGGAAACTGTCTAGGCTTAAAATGGTCTGCAAGAGCAGTTATCCTAGTACATACCTATAAACGTTACTATCCATAATCAAGAACATTAATTTTCAGAATTTTGTATTAATTTTTTAGTCTCTTCTCGTATATCCTTAACTGCCACAACAGAATAATTTTTAATCCATGCACATATTTCATCTCATTATGTATCCATAAATATGGGTATTGCTGAACCAGTTTATATGTGGGTACATATTTTACCTTCATTAACTGAGACCCTGGAGAGATGGGGATATGCTCTAGAGAGAAGAGGAATGAAGGTCAGCAGGACTAAGACAGAATATATGTGTGTGAATGAGAGGGAGGATAGAGGAATGGTGAGGATGCAAGGAGTAGAGGTGGCGAAGGTGGATGAATTTAAATACTTGGGGTCAATAGTTCAGAGTAACGGTGAGTGTGGATGAGAGGTGAAGAAGAGAGTACAGGCAGGATGGAGTGGGTGAAGAAGAGTGTCAAGAGTGATTTGTGACAGACGAGTACCTGTAAGAGTGAAAGGGAAGGTCTACAAGAGGGTAGTGAGACCAGCTATGTTATATGGGTTGGAGACAGTGGCATTGACAAAAAGGCAGGAGTTTGAGCTGGATGTGGCAGAGTTAAAGATGTTACGATTTGCAGTGGGTGTGACAAGGTTGGACAGGATTAGGAATAAGTATATTAGAGGGTCAGCCCAGGTTGGAAGGTTTGGAGACAAAGCCAGAGAGGCAAGATTACGTTGGTTTGGTCATGTGCTGAGGAGGGATGCTGAGTATATTGGGAAACATGTGCTAAGGATAAAGCTACCAGGTAACAGGAAAAGAGGAAGGCCTAAGATAAGGTTTATGGATTTGGTAAGAGAGGACATGCAGGTGGTTGATGTGACAGAACAAGATGCAGAGGACAGGAAGAAATGGAAACAAGTGATCTGCTGCGGCGACCCCTAATGGGAACAGCCGAAAGAAGATGATGATGATTAACTGTATATCATTAAACTGTCTCAAATTTTCCATGAACACTGGAATGTCCTTTTCTGGATTTTTCAAGTACAACATAATACTATCTGCAAATATAGTTAACTTTTCTTCATTACCATACCATATATACTGAATGACAGAAAACATAAAGCAAATGAAGGACATCAGTGCTTTGCTCCTCAGCTCAAACAGGAAGCCTCCCACTATAATTCTTGCCTCTGACCCTACTTGCATCCTCTTAATTAACCCTATTTTTCTTATTAGGGAATACAAATGCCAATATTGTTTGTTTGTGTCTTTCGGATTTTCCCCGGTTAGGGGTCGCCACAGCGGAACTCCGGTCCGCTAATGATTGGTAGTTGATTTTTACATGCCGAGTTACCAGCCCTGATGCACAACCTTCAACGAAGATACGCCCATTCATGCATGTCTCCACGCAGAAGACGCTCTAGCTGAGAATCGAACCGGACAGCGTCTTACTGTGAGGCGACAACTGGTCATAAAGTCCTAGCTAACAAATACTTTTTCTGTATCAAGACCCCCCACCCGCCAACAATAGCAGCATTTTTCACATTCTGCTTCCCTCTGGATCATCATTGTTCTATTACTGTTAAATGTTGGCCTCCTCTCTAGAAAACCATACTGATAAAGACTCCCCCCCCCCCCCCCCAACAATAGCAGCATTTTCACATTCTGCTTCCTCTGGATCATCATTACTCTATTACTGTTGTCAAATATTTGCCTCCTCTCTAGAAAACTACACTGATCTACATCTATTAAATTTGTTATTAATTTTGGCAACACCTCTGCCATTCGCTTAATTAGTACAGACAAACATTTTATAATTGTGGTTAAAAACTGAAATGAGTCTATATGAAGCTGAACCTGAATGGTGTTTACCCTCTTTGGGTAATACAGCCACCACTGCTTTCATTCAAGAAGCTGGTACTCTCACTCCCCCTTTTTAAAATACTGTGAAAGAAAACCTTCTGGATCTTTATAACTTTCCTCTCTCCAACTTAAACTTCCACAGGAATGTTGCCTGTTTCTGTTTTTATCTTATCTATTCCTAATGTAACTCTCAGTTATTCAGCCTTGTCTTCCTCTGGCATTATTAGTTCTTCCATAAATATCTCCATTTCTGTCTTTTTTTTGTTTTCACATTCCTCTGCTTTATACAGATTTTTCATAAAATTGTCAAAGTGTCTCTAATACCTCTATCAAAAATAGTTGCTTACCAGCAACCTTTCTAAACTCATGCATACCCCCTTATTCTTTCTTTGATCCTTTGCAGTTGCTCTTAGTCTAGTTCTAAAAGATTCCCCTCATTCTGCAATATGTTAACCTTCAAAAACCTCTCTAAATAATTTCTATTATTTCTTTAGTATCTCTCTCTTATTTCTTCCCTATGTTTAAATTCCAGTTTCATTTTATCCCACTCATTTGCCATCCCTTCTGAAGAAATTTTTCTCTTCCCTACTAATTATTCGCAAACCATTTTTACTAACCATTCTTTTAATTCCATGCTTTTAACATGCAGGCTAGAAAGTGCCAGGGTCTTGTTTTACTTCATTACCCTGCATGTGCAGAAAAAGAACAAAAACACCAAACATACACCAAATACCTTTGCAAAAGAGAAAATATCGAAACGCAAACCAAAATAGCAAAGATATGGCTCCAGTATACACTTATACAAAAAATCACTAGTTGGTAAATGAAGTAAGAAATAATATCAAAAATTTCCGTTTGCAGCTCAGCTTTAATAGTCACATAAGCGCTTTCACTTATAGCTTCATCAGGTGTTCAAACAAACTTACTAAAACACCATCTTTATACCTACAGATGATCACATGATCACAAAATTAAAAAAATACATACAATATAATTAATAATAATGCTGTATATAAACATAGTAACAATAAAAAATATATATAAAAATATATATAAACTGCTAAAACAGATAATCAATATAAAATCAATAATAAAAATGCATAAAGATGTATATACTTATTTACGGAGAGGTCTCTTATAGAGAACTGGTTTAATGGGTACACAGTCATTGAGACCATGTAATTATTTGGTTTGCTATTACATAACCTATTCCTAAGAGACCTTTTATTCTTAAATGAAAATTGTGGTCTTGCTCCTACTATATCCTTAATTTGGTCATCTGTCATTAAAATGTTCCAATGTTGCAAGTTGTTCTCTATGTAATAAATTTTATGTAGGCAAAACTGATTGTACCCTGAAAGAGTGAATTAGGGAGCATTTATATCACATAAAGAAAAGAAGTGATATCAATGCACTTGCCAAACATGTTATTAACACAGATGAACAACATATTTTTAAGTTTTTAGTGTTAGGTACAACTCATATCAGTGTAAGAGGAGACAATATTAGGTATAGAACAGAAGAACTGGAAGCAAATTGGATTGTGAAACTTAGAGCCAATCATGGGCATGGTCTCAATGACTGTGTACCCATTAAACCAGTTCTCTATAAGAGACCTCTCTGTAAATAAGTATATACATTTTTATGCATTTTTATTATTGATTTTATATTGATTATCTGTTTTAGCAGTTTATATATATTTTTATATATATATTTTTTATAGTTACTATGTTTATATACAACATTATTATTAATTATATTATATGCATTGTTTTAATTTTGTGATCATGTGATCATCTGTAGGTATAAAGATGGTGTTTTAGTAAGTTTGTTTGAACACCTGATGAAGCTATAAGTGAAAGTGCTTGTGTGACTATTAAAGCTGAGCTGCAAACGGAAATTTTTGATATTATTTCTTACTTCATTTACCAACTAGTTATTTTTTGTATAAATGGATACTGCTATTTTGGTTTGCTTTTCGATATTTTCTCTTTTGCGAAGGTATTTGGTGTATGTTTGGTGTTTTTGTTCTTTTTCTACACGTATATTCTCTTAACACCAGAGTACACCTTGAGTATGGCTGCCGGCAATGATATTGTTGAGACGTTTGAAACAGCAGAGATGCAAGAACAATTAAACTGGACTGAAGTGAATATGAATGTTTTCATCTCTAGAATTAGCGATAATGAGAATCCGCTGTTTACGGATACTACATCTACAGCTGGTGAAGATATTTTGCAAATAGATTATTTGGCGCTAAAAAGTGATCTACTAAACTTGGAAAGAGATTTGTGTAAGTTAAAACGCACACAATATGAGAAATTTCATTTGCAAGTATGCTTGTCTGAGAAAGTAATACCCCAAGGGCTTAGGGTATTGAAAATGCCGGCCCAAGTTGATTGTGACATTAGTCTTTTGAGTGAATGGCAACAACTTAACTTGTCTACCAGTTTGGGTTATTTAAAATTGCTAATAGCATCAGCAACAAGACAAGAAGTAGTTTTGCTTGAGACTATAAAGAGCAAGTATTTAGCACTTTGTAATAAATACTACCCTGTGGTTTTGAATAAACCAATGACTGAAACTATAGACAATGTTGCTATATATGGTAGAAAATTGTTACAAACCAAACTAAATAAACTATATAGGGACCGTAAAGATTTTTCTGCTGGGAATATCTTTACTTGGCCACTTGATTCCAACGACCATTTACGTTCCTCTTCACACAATTTACAGAACAGAGATGTTTCCAATGGAGCAAAAGTGCAATTGGTGAGCATCAACATTACACCTGCAACGGATACACAGGAGGGTGGCTTGAACAATCAAGGTGCACAGCCGGTACCTTTGAATTCACCTTGCACTACAGCAGTGATTACCTCTAATGTAGGTGCAGGGGTGAAAAGGAAGACTTCTACAACAACGGCAGAAGTGCATAGATCTATTGATGCAGATTTTCCTGCCTTATCAATGTCTCACAACCAGGACAATGTTACGAACAATTTTTTTAATGGGCCTGAATACTTTGGGCCTAAATTTTCCTCTTCCTGTGAGGGAAGAGACCAACCAGCAGAATGAGAGGGGGACAGCAGAAAACCCAACAAAGAGGCAGGAGTTCGACCAGATACAAAAGGAAATTGGGTGAAAGTACGACAAGCCCATTAACGATAAAAAAAGCGTTTCAGCAAGTAAGACACTGATTGTTAATCTTTCTAGTTATTGTTTAACTGACCATGAAATGAGTGTATTGAACAAAGGTCTTGCAATTAATTCCTACATCAGATATGAAAATAACAGATATTATATTTGATCTTAAGATGTTCACTCGCAATATTACTTTGAAAAGTATGTTTAATAGAGCACAGGAACAACAAATTGACTGTTTTAAAAGGCTGAGTATTTTTCTGCCTAAACATAATGCATTAGTTAATGCATTTGAGCAACTATGTATACCTAACATCTATCAGGCATATAATAACAGATTGAGAAACAAGGTGATGAATAACAAGTACAATTTAAGTAAGGCAGAATGTAGAGCCTTATGTGAGTTAGAGAATAATGAAAACCTGGTCATTAGACCAGCAGATAAAGGAGGACAAACAGTGTTAATGAATAGAACAGAATACGATACAGCTATGTATGTTTACAAAGTTATTACATCATCACATGTCAATACTAAGATTAATTCCATTTCAAATACTATTAGGTGGTTGGAAGCTTCCTCTTTTATAGATCATCAGTTAGCTAAATATTTTCATACACCAAATCCCACTATTCCCATTATACAAGGACTGCCTAAAGTGCACAAGAATCTTAATAAACCACCCATGAGACCAATAGTTGCAGGTAATAATTGGTGCACTGAATCTCTTTCAATATTTTTAGAGAAACATTTTAGCCCTATAGTCAACAGGTCCCAGATAGTTTTAAGAGATACAGAGCAGTTGTGATTTGTTTCAATTTTCTGAACAAGTAAATTCTAATGAAAAATTTCTGTTTGTAACATTAGATGTGGTCTCCTTGTTCACTGTAAAACCCAATAATACAGGTATAGAATATGTTAAAAAACTACTAGTGGACTCTGGGGAATTTAATAGCAATGATATTTGCTTGGTAGAGACTTTATTGAATTTAGTACTTCAGAATAATATTTTTGTATTTAGAGACACTATATACTGGCAGAAGAATGGTGTAGCCATGGGGAGCTCTTGCTCCAACAGTTATGCCAATGTAGTTATGGCAGTGTGGGAATCGCAACATTTAATGAGAGGTCCGTTTAAAGATCTTATTTTATTTTATAAAAGGTTTGTGGATGACCTCTTTATTCTATGGAAAGGAACAAATGAACAACTATCAGATTTTATGAAGTATGTTAACAGCTTGTCTGATTTTTTAAGGTTTACACTGAACTATTCAACACAAGGTATACATTTCTTAGATGTGTTTGTTAACAGGGATGATATGGGAGAGATAAGTACTAGTTTGTATAGGAAGGATTGTCATGCCAATCAGTTATTGAATAGGAAGAGCATGCACCCCAACTTTATATTTAAAAATGTTGCTAGGAATCAATTCTTTAGAGCCTCAATGTTGAATTTGAAAAATGATGACTATGAACAACAAAGAAAGAGAACAGAACTAGAGTTGCTAGAGAGAGGTTATGAAAGGAGAATGATTAAGAACAATTCTACAGCGGTTGATTCCATGAGAAGCACTACTGCCAAACCTTATTTTTCAGAGAGAGTTACCAGTGGGAGACATCTGATGAATAACAAATTAAGGATGTTTCTTAGTTATACCAGGGATGTCGGTATGTATACTGAGATTATAAATGAACATTGGAACATTTTAATGACAGATGACCAAATTAAGGATATAGTAGGAGCAAGACCACAATTTTCATTTAAGAATAAAAGGTCTCTTAGGAATAGGTTATGTAATAGCAAACCAAATAATTACACAGTATTAGATCCAGGTACTAAACCATGTGGTAGATGTAGGTACTGTGGTTTTATTTGTAAGAACAATATTTTTAAACATCCAGATACTAGTGAGACTTTTTATATTAATGCAGGTGCTACTTGTGAAACCTCTCATGTTGTTTATCTTGCAAGTTGTTCTCTATGTAATAAATGTTATGTAGGCAAAACTGATCGTACCCTGAAAGAGAGAATTAGGGAGCATTTATATCACATAAAGAAAAGAAGTGATATCAATGCACTTGCCAAACATGTTATTAACACAGATGAACAACATATTTTTAAGTTTTTAGTGTTAGGTACAACTCATATCATTGTAAGAGGAGGCAATATTAGGTATAGAGCAGAAGAACTGGAAGCAAATTGGATTGTGAGACTTAGAGCCAATCATGGACATGGTCTCAATGACTGTGTACCCATTAAACCAGTTCTCTATAAGAGACCTCTCCATAAATAAGTATATACATCTTTAGCATTTTTATTATTGATTTTATATTGATTATCTGTTTTAGCAGTTATATATATTTTTTATTGTTACTATGTTTATATACAACATTATTAATTATATTGTATGTATTGTTTTAATTTTGTGATCATGTGATAATCTGTAGGTATAAAGATGGTGTTTTAGTAAGTTTGTTTGAACACCTGATGAAGCTATAAGTGAAAGCGCTTGTGTGACTATTAAAGCTGAACTGCAAACGGAAATTTTTGATATTATTTCTTACTTCATTTACCAACTAGTGATTTTTCATATAAGTGGATACTGGAGCCATACCTTTGCTATTTTGGTTTGTTTTCATTACCCTGCATGCTCACCTTAGTTTTTATCGGTGAATGATGTGAAATAGTTACTGGATGTGTATCAAGCCTTTCAACCAAATATATATGATCCCACGTGACATGATTTCTATTCAGTCTAGCTCAATTTTTGTACCTTGGGGAATAATATGTAAACTCTGTCTGAATTGCTACTACTAAATTCACATCTGCACCAAATATTCCCACATTTTTTCAGAAATCTACCAACTTTTGTTATATTGTCCCTTCTGGGTCCCCCTGATATACATCCGCTGTATTGAAAAGAAATTTCCAGTCCTCACACATAAATAATAATCTCTGCTGAAAGCGGATTATTTCTCCTGAAAGTTCCCTAAACTTCATAATAGCAGTTTTAGGTGGAACATAAATACATTACAGCATAATTCTCCTTTCCTGTCAATATCCCCTTACTATTACAGACATGCCATTATTGTCTATCTTCCCCACTTCTATCACTATTTGAGCTCCTCCAACAATCAGTGTTATTAATCCCCCTTTCCTCTGTCCTTGATATTTTGCTGTACACCCACCCTGAAATCCTTTTTTTGTCAAATTCACATGCTCACTTCTAACTAAATATGTCTCCTGCAACACTAATATTTGCATCACACATTTCTTAGTGTAATTCAATATTTTTTGCTTTTAATCTATACCTGTAAGGCCATTTACACTCCACAATACAGACAGAGTAGCCATTACAATTGAGCTATTATACAAGACAGTTCTTTTGAATGTGCATTTCCAACTTTTACCTTACATGCATACACTAATGTTTGGCAGGATGATCTTTTATGCAGTTCCTTCTCATCCCCACTTGAACCTATGCCATATTGTAAGACTTTCTGCTTCAATGAAAACACTCAAACAAAAACCTAAACAGATTTTCACAACCTATAATCCACTTCTAATTTACAACAAACACACATAACTATGTATATTTTCAAAAAATGAAGTTTACTTCTCCAGATAAAAGCTGTTTCCTCAAATCGATGGCTGTATTATACATTTTAAAAGTAAAGTTACCCATGCATGTTACAGTCTAAGTTCTTATTTACCCTGATTGCCATGTGTTCTTTTCTTATTCCCTTCCCAGATGCGAAAAACAGCTTGCATGCTTTCAGTATACATTAACTTTTAACCCTACAAAAAGTGCACTGGCCACTTAAAAAAAATATGCACTATTAAATTAAATGCATTCAAGCATTAAGGCTGCTGGTGAGGCAACTACTTATATAGCTTATCATAGGAGGTTACTAGGCTAATGGCCATGGGGCCCTTACAAGCCTAGCCAAGAGTTCATCCCCAAAAAGAAACCTCATTTAGCAGCTGTCACCCCTGTCAGTGAGGGACAAAGGTGGGGTGGAACCCCGGGGTCAAATCTGTGGTTTCCCATCCACTCATTAAGGTTGCACTTGAAGTGGGTCAGCAAGGTACTCCATTTGACATGTATGGGAAGTTTATTCCAGAGATGGGGCAGCCTCTGGGAGACAAACCTTTCTCTCCAGCAGGTTTTGTTGATTTTGAATATTAGATTTAGGTCTTTCAAGCTGGTAACAGGCGAGGAGTTAGACTTACAGATATGGAGCATCTCTAGTAGGGCAGGGTCTGATATTGCCTTGTAGGTAAGACACAGATCACCTCTGAGCAATCTGTATGATACTGAGTAGAGTGATGGTGATTTAAGCTTGTCTGCATAGGAAAGGTGTTGGAGGCCATGGATTCTCTTTGTGAGGTATTTCTGTGGCCTTTCCAGTTGGTGCAGGTGTTTGGAGAGGTACATACCAAATGGGGTGTTATACTCAATTATAGGCCTTATCAGGGAGGAGTACAGAGAGGTAATAACCTCCTTTTTTCTGGACGCAATCCCTTTACTTATGAGATGAATCGAGTAAAAGGCTTTTCTGACCACTGCTGCTACATGGATGGTCGAATGTGAGAGTGTTGTAACCTGAGTACCCAGGTCTCTCACCACAGGTTGTGTGCTAAGGGGGTTGCTGTTGATGTAGTAATCAGTAGGGGCCATGTTTTTGATGAACTGTAAGATAATACTTTTTTGTATTTAACTTAAGGCCATGACTTTGGCACTAGTCATTTGTTGCTGTGAGACCCTCTTGCAGTATGTTATCATCATCTGGGGAGTCAATGACAGCACCCAACTTACAGTCATCTGCAAACTTAGTCAGCCACAGGCACTTTGTCTTTGCCTGGACCTCTGAAAAGTCGATGCCAAACAGTTGGGGTCCCAGGACAGATCCCTGGGGAACACCACTAGTGACAAATCTGCTATCGGAGGTGGTGGCTTCTATTTTGACCTTGTGGGTCCTATAGGTGAGGCAGTTAGCCACCTACCTGATGAGACAGGGATTTACGCCAAGTTGAGCTGGCTTTTCAATAATGCCTGAGTGGGGATTGTGTCAAAGGCCTTGGCCAAGTCAAGGTAAGCTGTATGTACTGACTTTCCCTCACCCAGGGCCTTGGTGACACTCTCAAAGAAGTCAACTAAGTTCAACAGGCAAGATCTGCCCCTGATGAATCTTAACTGGGTGGGGTCAAGCGCTTGCAGATTGCCTATGTCATTGTTTATGAGATCCATAATAATATGGTCCATGGCTTTACAGATCAGACTTGTCAAGCTAATGGGGTGATAGTTTCCCAGGCAGTAGTGGTACCGCCTTTGACCAAGGGGATGACAATGGCAGTTCTCCACTCTGCTGGAATGAAGCCTGTAACTATGCTGTTTTGAACAGCATGCTCAATGACAAAGCTGGTTCTTGCTGGAGATGATGCAGAATACACCCTGGGATACTATCAGGTCCCATGGAAGCTGTGCTCTTTTCCTTGGATAGGGTCTTTAACACTTGATCTACAGAGATATGAGGTGTAGGACAAGTATCAGGGATTTTGAATGGACCTTTGGGGGGGATAGGAGGTGAAGTTTGCGCAGAACCTATCAGCTAGCAGGTTGGCTAAGTCAACAGGATCAGTGTAAGTGGTACCGTTAAGTACTAACTTGGAACAAACCTGGGCTTTGCCACAGAGATTCCCGACATAGCCGAAGAAAGCTTTGTGGTTTCCTTTTGTTTTGCAGGCTAGTTTCAATTCATAATTGGCTTTGGAGGTTTTCACTAGTGATCTAATTGCTTGTTGAGACTGAGGAGGGAGTTTTTCCAATTTGGAATTTGTTCTTTTTTACCCTTGGACAACAGTTTCTTCATTTTGTTGTAAAGCCTGTTGATACAGAATGTCCACCAGATAGGTTTGTGTTTCCTTGAGGAGCAGGTTTAAGTTTTGTTGGGTATGACAGTTGTACAGGTGCTTGTCTACTGCACTGGTGTACTGTTCAGCATGGATGTCTGCAACCTCTGAGAGAGGAGGTGGTGTGAAGCTACTGATATCCTCCCTTAGGAGGTTGTAGTCAGCTTTTGTGAAGTTATTTAGCCTGGTTACAGCTGGGGGGAGGGATTGGGTGGGATAGATACTTGAAATGACACAGACTGATGATCTGATCTCACCAGGGAAGAACATACTATGGAAGTGGTGCAGCAGTCACCCATGTTGGTGAGAACCAAGTCCAGAATGTTATCACCTCTTATGGGGGATGAGAAGAGCTGGTCTAGTGTGTTAGAAATGATGAAGTCAAGGAATCACTGGGTGAGTGCATTAGTGCAGGAATAGTTCACCCAGTCTATGGTGGGGCAGTTGAAGTCACCAAGGATCAGGGTGTTAGGGGGTACCTTGATGAAGTCAAGAAGGTCCACGTAGCAGAAGTGGATATCCTGAGTCATGGAGGGGGGTTTATAGCTGGCTATAACTTGGACGGGTGTTTTGCCAACTGTCAGTTGCACCTGGAGTAATTTCAGTGCGTCATGCTGGCAAACCAGTCTGGAGGTGTGCCTATCTTTAATGAAGATAGAGACTCCACCACCCTTAGTCTTTCCGACTTTATTTTGGGGTCAGAAAGTGTGGCATGAGGTATAGACTGGTAAGGCAGGGGTGCTCTCAGCAGCCCTGAACCAAGTTTCCATGACCGCTCTCAGCAGCCCTGAACCAAGTTTCCGTGACCGCACAGACATCAGCATCTTCCAGTATAAGGAGGGCCTCCAGTAAGTGCATTTTCAGGTGATGGCTCCTAGCGTTAAGCAGCATGACCTTCAATTTGCTTTTTGACAGATATTTTATGTTGGAAGATTTGTCTTTGGGACATAACCTAAAAAAGGCACAATGGGGGAGGCAAGAGCCTCGGACAGGATCCGGAACCCCAGGAGTGACATGTGGAGGCCTCTGGAAAAGCATTGAGGCCTGTCAACCATGTCATCCCAGGCAGACAAATACTGGATCCCCTTGGAACGGTGCAAAAAACTAAGCCACTTGCTGAAGTCAATTATTTTTTGCTGGTGTTGTGGTATCATTCTTTGTGAAGGTAGAATGCTGCTTAGGGCTAGGGTCATACCTGCCTGAGAAACACACTCTGAGAGCTCAATCATGTCTCTCTTCATATAGTCCAGGGAGGTACATCTCAAGTCATTCACACCAACACAGACAATGACAGAGTCATACTTATACCTGTTGTGGAGCGACTTAAGTGTGTGCGTGATGTGGCGGATTCTGGCACCTGACAGACAACTGACCGCAACCTTCTCCTTGTTGAGCCTGATGAGGGGTACATCAGTGTGTTTCACTACTGAGTCGCCAATGACTAGTATGTTTGTTTTATTTTTATGACTTATGGGCTACGTTGGTTTATTACGCCTAATGGGCTGTGTTTGTGAGACCCTGGTGTGTTGTCTATTGAGTGTGTTTTGTGGGTCTCTGTTGTTTAGGTTAGTTTTTATTCAGGACCCCTGCACAGGTGGACGTGTGTTGTGCTTGGCTATGTGATGTGGGTGTGTGGTGTTTGTGCTGACAATCTCCTCTTTGTCTGGAGTATTGACTGTGGTGCGAGAGAGCATGGATTCCAGGCTACTGATGTAGATGCATTTCCCACAAGTAGAAGAATTATATGCTAGGCGAACAGGAATGTCCGTGAACATGAGGCAGTTGCTAGACTGTCTCAGTATACCTATGTCGACCAGGCTGTCAGGAGAAACTGGTAGGAATGGTCCAGACATAGTGTTCTGAATACTTTCTGGACTTATGGAGAGTGGGTTTTGATAAGGGTTTGTCTGCAAGAGTGTAGATCCCAAAAACCTTAAATGTAAAACAACTGGCCTGAAGCACAAGTGCTAAAACCAAAACTAAGATGCCTAGAATAGCAGATAAATCTAATCAGGCTACCAACAAATGAGCAGTAATAAATGCAGAATAAGAGCACTTGAACACTTAAGAGCACACAGAACACCAAAATAAGGTAATAAAGTAGGTAGAACACAGTTACAGTAACAGCAGCTGAATAAATTGTCTTTTTTTTTTTTGGTCAAGTAGAGAGGGAGGAAACAGAACAAGACTAAGAGTATGGGGGTTGTCCTTCCCGAATGCTTTCTGTGCACAGTAGATAGAGCTGATGAGATGGGACTTGTAGGACTGTCTGAAATCAAAGAAGCAAGGGGTAGTCCTTCCCAAATAATCTCGCTGTACTCAGTTGAATGAGCAAATGAGATGGGTCAAGGAGGAGTGTCCAAACACAAATTTACAGCAGGGGCGGGCAATTCCAAAGTCACCAAGTTTAAGAGTAAAACATTACTAAGGAGGGAGGGAGAGACCACAAAGACAAAATGATTGGCTTCAACAATTGGCTAAGCTTCTGGTGTCATTCTAAGGGGATCCAGTATCTGTTTGCCTGGGATGACATGATCGATAGACCACGATGCTTTGCCAGAGATGGCCTGCACCTGTTGCCCTTGGGATTACGGATACAGGCTAAGGCCCTTGCTACCCCTATAGTGCCTTTTTTAGGCAAGGTTCAAATGACAAGGTCACCACCTTAACAGGTACAAGCAAGCAAAATCGGAGGGTAATGCTACTCAGTGCTAGAATTCTAAACCTCAGAATGCATTCACTCAAGGCACTCCTTAAAATGGAGAATATCGACATCTGTGCAGTGACAGAGACCTGGTTCAAGGCTCCAGAGAGCACCCCTGCATTACCAGGCTATAATTCATACCATACCTTTCGGCCACCTAACCTGGACCGAAACACTAAAGGTGGAGGCGTGTCCATATTCATTAAGGATATCCACACCCCCAGGCTAGTTGCTCAGCATAATGCATCTGAGATTATCCAAGTGAAACTAACTCTGGGCAAGACCGCAATCCACATTGTAACTTGCTACAGATTCCCCACCATGCCCCAGGATTCCCACTCCTCATTCCTTGATACACTGGAAAATATTTAGGGTACAACCCAACACCCTAATAATGGGCGATTTCAACTACCCAACTATTAATTGGGAAAACTATTCATGTGCCAACTCTTTTGCTCAACATTTTCTGGAATTCATTAATTCCAATGCCTTGGTTCAACTTATCCACACCTCCACCAGGGGCAGCAGTATCCTAGACCTGGTCATTACCTACATGGGCAACTGGTGTTCCACACCAGAGGTCAATTCCTCTTTGGTCAGATCCGACCACAAGCTAATCACCCTAGACATCCACATGCCACCTCCACCCCCCATTAGGGAAACCACCGTAAAAAATTTCTCCAAAGCCAACTTCACACTTCTTAAAACAGAAGTGGCAAACTTCACTACACCCATGCAGACGGACAAGAGAGGTACGACTGCTGAATCCTACATGAATGCACTTTATAAGCACTTACACGAGTGCATGGATCGTGCTATCCCTAACAGAACCAAGATGCTATCCTCCAAAAAAAGGAAGCCAAGCTGGTGGTCCCCTGCCGTAAACAAACTCTACAACAGAAGAAACAAATTGTTGCAAAAAAGAGTAAAATCCCATGATTGGAGGAACTCCCTGGTCAGCCTCAGTACGAAGGTGAGATCCCTCATAAAATCCTCCAAAGCTAGTTACGAAAACAAAATTGCCACTGATTCTAAAGACAACCATAAAGCATTCTATAGCTATGTCAAGAATTTCAATGGCAACACTCAGATCTGCTCTGAGTTACAGCACAATGGCACTAAATATACAGAACCAACTGATATTGTCAACATCCTGACAGACAGGTTCAGTGTTAACTTTTCCCCCTAAAGTGCCCATCTCTATACCAGAAGAATGCAAAGTTCCTGTAATCACGTCTGCAAAGGTAAAAAACACAATTTCCAAAGCCAAGAACACACCATACATGGGACCTGACGACATCCCAGGCTGCAATCTACATGAACTGTAGAATGAACTGGCACCCCACCTAACCACCATGTTCAGTCATAGTCTCACCTTAGGCTTTGTGCCCACTGAATGGCGCACAGCAACGGTTATCTCATGCCACAAAGGGGAGCCACCACGGACCCTGGGAACTACCGCCCCATTAGCCTAACGAGCCTGGTCTGCAAGGCCATGGAATGCGTCATCATGGAGCTTATACACAAAGACATTGGAAATCTCAAAACTCTGGACCCCACCCAATTTGGGTTTGTAAAAGGCAGAACATGTCTCCTAAACCTGATAGACTTCTTTGAAGCAGTCACCAAAGCCGTAGACGAGGGTAAGGTGGTTCACACAGCCTATCTATATCTCGCCAAGGCTTTTGACACCATCCCCCACACTGGAATTATAGATAAACTCATTAATCTAGTTATAAATCCCTATGTCACAAGATGGGTTGCAAACTGGCTCACTGACAGAGCCCACACTATGAAAGTAGCAGACTCCAAAGTACCACAGGGTTCAGTCCTGGGTCCTCTCCTGTTTGGTATCTACTTTTCTGAAGTACAGGCTAACACAGAAGGTCTTTGGCTAACGAAGTTCACAGATGACTGCAAACTAGGAGCCATAATCGAAACTCCTAACGATGTGGACATCCTACGAAAGGGCCTCAATGAGACAGATGCCTGGTGTCAAAGCCATGGCCTCAAGCTCAATGCCAAAAAGTGCACTGTCATCCCCTTTGGTAAAAATTCTGTACCCATGAGCTACCACATAGGTGGTAGTCTACTTAACACCGAAAGTGTGATAAGAGACTTTGGGACACAGGTGGAAAGTAGTCTCTCCTTTGATAATCACATCGCCACAGTAGTCAGGAAATCCTTCTATGTGGCACACATCATCACATAAGGTTTCTCATCCAGGAAAAAAGAGGTCATTGTTCCCCCTCTACTCATCATTCATTAGACCCATTATAGAGTACAACGTCCTTTTTGGTATGTACCTCATAAGACATCTACAACAACTGGAAAGGCCGCAGAAATAACTCATAAAGAGGATTACTGGCCTCAAACAGATGCCATACGCAGACCGTCTCAAAAAACTCTGGCTTTACTCCATCGCATATCGCCTACTCAGAGGCGATCTCTGCCTAACATACAAAGCTATGTCAAACCCAGAGCAGTTAGACATGCTCCACTTAAAGAAATCCCAATTCCTCCGAGCTATAAGCTCTAGGGACCTAAATCCTGTCACTACAATAAACAGAACATGCTAGAGGGATAGATTCTTGTCCCAGAGACTTCCCATACTCTAGAAGAAACTACCTATTTATATCAAACAAAGCTCCGCACTCTTCAAGAAAAATCTTGATTGGATGGGAAATAGGAAATTCACCCCGGGGATCACCACTGTGGTTCTGCTCAACAAGAGCACAGGAAAATCATTTTCTTGGGTGGCAAAAGCCAGGGTACCTTTTTGGCTAGGCTTATATAGGACCTAGGGCCAACAGCCTAGTACCGACCTATGAACCTACTAAATTAATATTCAGTGAAACAAATAAATGCAGTACAATTCTGTTAACTATCACTGAAACAATGCAAGTGCAAAAAAGTATACTTAAATCAGCTTGTATGTCCAGACGGTTGTACATGCACCTCCCAGTTTCTAACTTTGTTTTTTTTTTCACTGAATTGCTTGCCAATGTAGCTTTAAATGTTAATTACACACTCAGAACACATTATTCAGACATCTCATCATTAATTGCTTGCACTTGTAACACTTCTCGTATCCCACTGATAGCATCTGCTAATGACTTTGCTAATACTAGAAAACTATCACTATCCATGTTTTTTATCCTTTTGTTTTATTTTGCAAACCTATTAAACTAAGTACATTAATCGAGACACTGACCCATGTAAAACAGAGATTACTATATTAATTCTACATATAATACACATATTTCAGTACACTTTTACATCCCCCTAGCAGCCCAAGATCACGTAATTTTATTGCTTTCACTTGCTTTTTTCCAGCCTTTCCTACCTTGCTACTGTTGAAAGCCTGTATACATTACAAATATGAAAAATATTTTCTTTAATATCTTTAGCATATACAACAATCACTAATAAGATTCTTCTCTACCTCACATTTAATATATCCCTGACCGCTCCCTACACAAAGCTGTTTTACAATAGAACATGAAATATTAAGAAGAACAAATTTTGTTTTCCTTGAAATTACTTCTTCAGTCCCTTCACTGTCCTTCTAAACATTAATGATAAAGTGGGGCACATGCTTTAAGTTCACTCACAAGATTAGCACATTCAACACAATTCCAATCTTTCTCATTTTTTCTTGCAAAGCCACACTTCACATCTCTATTCCTATCATGTAATAGCATCGATACTTTACAATCTATTTCTTCACTTATTTCACAGTGTTGCTGATCTTCTTCCTAAGATTTCCTCATCTCCCAACACAAGTCTCTGGATCAAATCCAAAGTAGTCCTGATTCTTCTAGTTAACTCCTGCCCATTTTTCAGTCACTCAAGCATTTTTTTCTTCACATCAATGGAAAATGCTGCACTGGTACTGAACTTTGATAGTGTCAGAAAAATGAGAGAACAGTCACCTTGTGCCTGCCCCATTCATTGCTGGCTAAATTTTTTATTCACTTCTTCCTTAGCTTGTTTTACATCCAAAAACGTATTTTTTACCTGTTTAGCCTGTTATGCATCAAAAATGCCTTTGATCCTCCCGGAAAAATATTCTGATGACAGCTAAATACAGCAACTTGAATCTCACACCTGCATCTCAACATTCCATGACTGATGTGATTAATTTGTATCATTTTCTATAAATACTATGCTATCCCCATTTTTAATACCTCTCATTTCCTTCACAATTTTGCAAGAGCAACTCTTTCTGCTGGTATGATTGCATCTTTACTAATATATGTTTTGGCGGCTTTCTCATAGATAGGTTTTGAGCATACATATGATTTGCCTTCTTAATTAATAAATCCAGCTGTGGAACTCCATTTGTACCTTCATAAAATTCATAATGTGTTCCTTCTAATTCTTCTTCCTTTTCTCCTTATCATCCATCCTGTTAGTTTTCTTATTTGGAACTAGTTGAGTAATTACTTTTTACTGACCGTATGTCCTGAGCTCTGAGCTTAAGCAGCTATCTTCTCGGGGCATGCCAACCCAATTTGTTTCAGACGTGTCACACACAGTTGCATTTGCTGTTACTTAATTTGAAATTAAGGTCTCAATTTATTAAAAATCTGTAACTATCTACAATTTTGATCTTCCTGTATCTGACTCCAGACAATTTGTCATTCCAAGTCTTTGGCTATCTGTGTGGCAGCTACTTGGAATACCTGTGCTGCTGATGAAATACCTTCCCAATGCTCTAAGGAATTCCTTGGCTGCTGGCAAAATACATTCTTAATGCCATATTACATTTACTCAGTTTGGAGTACTATGATCAACCATTGTCCGACAAACACTGGTTTGAGTTTAGTGCACTCTTGACACCACTTCTTTAAATGCAAATAATAATGCTCTTTTCTAGTCTCCTTATTCAGACCTTGCAATCACTACAAATGTGAATCTTGGCTTTTGTTTTCCTTTTTGTGAACAGTGCTCTGAACACTGAAAAACATAGGACTGGCCACCTAAGTCACGTTTCATTTGAAAACAACAGATCTCTTGCCAGCTGGAGTCCCTCCCCTGTGCTCATAATAAGCTACTCTTTATGTCTCTAGATTGAATGATGCCATACTAAATTAAGTCTATCAGGAAAAAGGTAAGTAATGAATACTAGAGGACAATGATGCAACCAACAGCCAATCAATGGTCTCTTGTGCTCCTCAAGGTTCCTTCAAAAGTGTCAAATTGGTGGGGGAATGTTGGATGGAATATCACCAATATCAAGAGCAATACCAACTAAATCTATTATTATAATAATTTCATAACTTATATATTCAAATTGGTATTGTCCAGACACCAGGATCCCTTGGACAGAGCCCCAGAAGACCTTAAAAGGTAGTAAGACAAAATACACCAGAAAGTCAAAGCCCTAAAGGAAACTCTAGACTTAGACGTTGTCTCCAGACCATAGTTTACAAAGAAAGCAAGGTAGACCATGTGGTAGCAGAACAAATGTCATCCAGTAGTAAGTTTCCATGGAATGTTGTAGAATGCTGTAAAAAAAAGTGCCCTGAACTCTGACAGAGTGCACCCTAAATCTGGGGGGAAAGGATCTGTTACTGGAAGAATAGTAAAATGAAATGCAGTCAGACAAACATTGCAATAATTAAAGTTGTATCACATTTTTACCTTTTTTTTCTTCTTACAAGAAAACAGACAACTGACCATATTATCTGAAGTCTTTGGTCCCACTGAGAGAAAAATCTATGTAGTCTGCATATGTCCAAACAGTGAAGCCTATATTCAACTTAGAAAAACTGGAGAAATACCTCTAAGTGAATAGCTTGATTCAAATGTACATGTGTAACCACTTTGGGCATTAAAGGAGGGTTTGTCCTTGAAGATACCCATCCTTGTGAAACATCAGAAAATGATATTTGGAAGAAAGTGCTTGCAGTTCTGAAACTCTTCTAGCTTTTGTGACTGCTACAAAGAAGAGATTGACTGTAATTCTAATGTAGAACAATAGACTGGTTTATTTGGTTTGTGAAACACACAGGAAGGCTTAAAGTGAGATTGTTTCAAAGGTTTTTACTAAGCTAACTACCACAAGGGTCTTTTTAAGCCTAGCCATGCATCCCAAATCTCTGAGAAGTACTGGTACCCTTGATAAGTATAAGCAGAGGCTTAGGAGATTAAACATTTACAAGTAAGGGCCTGGGAGATGAAACATTTACAGGTTGCCTTTGTCCATTAGAGACACAGTTGCCAAACCAAGGATGAAGTTCCTGTTCCCCATCCAACTGTTCAAGTTACTCTTGAACTGGGTTAGGGAGGAACTCTGCATCACATGGAAGGGGAGCCTGTTCCAAAGATGGAGTAGTCTCTGGGATACATACCTGTCTCTTCAGCACATCCTATTTATATCACAGGCAAGGTTCAAGTCTTTAGACTGGGTAATTCTGGTGCTGTTTTTTGTGTATAAGCAGGAGGTCCATCAGAGTGGTGTCTGACAATGCCCTATATGCCAGGCATCTCCCCTCAACAGCCTGTAGGAGAAAGAATACAGGGATAGGGCATTGAGGCAGTCTGTATAAGACATTTTACTTATGACTTGCATGATTTTAGTGAGGAACTTCTGTGGATGTTCCATTTGTTGGATATGCCTGGTTAGGTACATACCAAAAGGGGCACTGGACTCAATGATAGGTGTGCTCTCTGTGGCTTTAAACCATGTCTCAGTGACCACACAAATGTCAACATTCTCTAGGATGAAGAGAGCTGCTAGGGACTGGAGTTTTCTGTTTAGACTCCTAGCATTGAGCAGTATTACCTTTAGATTTTCTTTTTTTTTTTTTTTTTTTTTTTGCCAGAGGGCTTTTTAGGGACTTAGTTGTTTGGTGTTAACTTGAGAGCTACATTTGCTATGTTTTTACATTAAGAAATTCCAGGATAATTCAATTGGGGCAGAAGGTGTTTACCTGGTCTGAAGCTGGGATGCACTCCAGGGAGCTCAAAGTGTAGCCATTCATTGGCTGGAAGGCACATGAGTTATTTTTCAGCTTTCTGTATCTGCTAAAAATTAGCTGCATTTATGTGGTGCTGCTGACCATGGATTGGCAGTTAGTAGTGTCCTATATAGTAGCAAATGCTTAGTTTGTAAAACTAACCTATAAAGCTAGTATTTAGGATTTTAACCTGTAACACAGAAAGGTTCTGCACAAAACTAAGCTTATGGTAGCTAATTAGTGCATCAAACAGCTTTAATTCCAGATCTTAAGAACTATCAAACATCTAGCCTTAACAATAGACATCACTCAAGTAACCCCTGTAAAACAAAGTCCCTAAACCATAACAGCCCAAACCTAATACAGGTCTTTTGGTAGATATGGGCATCCTGAAACAATGCAGCAACTGTCTCGTACTCAGACAAGCTTTTAATCCTTATAGAAACTAATACATTATGTGAGAGATGTACATACATAACCTCCTTGGAGGCAAAAATCTATCTTACAAACAAGGTTGTTAAGAACACACACATTACCTCATTCACACATACCACTCACCACACAAAAACCTTCAAACAGCAACACCTCTCCACTGCAATCACTAAAGCAGACACCGAAAGCAAAACCTAACAACACACAGAAGCCTTCACCCAATGATCCCCCAAGAGAAAAAGCCCATAAGACAAGCAAACACTTTACCTAGTACTCTTGTCATATGGGGATTTTTTTATATTCAATGTTCTTTTTTTATTTATTTGAATGTTCTTAAAACCTGTTACTAGATCAAGCCAAATGGCCTTAATCCAGTCACTCCCCTTCTCTTTTCTTTCTTACACTGTAGTACCTACATTTCCTTAACATTGAATAATCAGAAATAGAAAAGAAGAAAAAAAAAACAGGGGCACCTGTTTACTTTGGTATCCTCAATACACTTGAAAATAACTGAGAAATCTTTACTTTATAGCATGCAGATTATACTGTGCACTATAAAAATATTACTGTTAAGAACAAAATTCTGTTTTATTTACAGTCAACTCTCTCTCTCTCTCTTCTTCCTCTCTCCTAATTGTTCCTCCAAACATTAATGACATGAAGTAGGGCATATGCTTTAGAATTCCTTACAAGTTTAATAAAGTAAAAAAAGTCCAATATTTCAAAGTTTTATTGTTCTGTCATGTTTCACAGATCTGATTAATGCTTTGTAGTTCCACATTTATTTGTCAATTTCAGAGTTGCTGATTATATTCCTGTTTATTTTCATCTCCCAGATCCAGCCTCTGCTCTACTTCCAACCTACTCTCAATCAGTTCTTCGAGTCAAATCTTGTGTATTTTCTGTCTCTCAAGCATTTTCTACTGAAACATTGGAGAAAACATACTTGATCTCATCATCACGAACATGGGAGCACAATGTTCAACACCGGAAGTATACCCCTCACTGGTGAGATCAGATCACAAACTAATCTTGCTGGAGGTCTTCATCCCACCCCTACCTGAAATAAAAAAGACCACAATAAAAAACTTCTCGAAAGCCGACTTCACACTTCTAAAGACTAGTGTGGTCTCCTTTAAGGCCCCCGAGCCGGCGGAAAACAGTACTCAAGCCGCTGAATCACTTACAAATGCCTTCTACCAGCACCTGCAGCACTGCATGGATAAGGCAATCCCAAGCAAAACAAAGACTCTTTGTACCAAGGGCAAGCGTCCAGTCTGGTGGACCCCAGCCATAAACAAACTCTACAACAAAAGGCGGAAGCTACTACAAGATAGAGCAAAATCCTTAAAAGGTAAGGCACCCTTGATCACTATAAGTAAAAAACTAAGAGCTCTCATAAAATCATCCAAAGCAAATTTTGAGAGAAAAATAGCTAAAGACTCAAAGGACAATCATAAGGCCTTCTTTAGCTATGTTAGAAACCTGGGAGGAAACTCCCAGATATGCTCAGAACTAGTTCAAAATGATGTGAAGATTACTGATCCTACAGACATTGCCAACATACTGGCTGACAGGTTCAGTGCAAACTTCTCCCCAAAAGGAGAGATATCTATACCAAATGGTTGCAGCCCCCCAAACATCTCAAATGCCCAAGTGAGAACTGCTCTCTCCAAAGCAAAAAACACAGCATCCATGGGACCTGATGGTGTCCCAGGCTGTGTGCTCCACGAACTCAACGAGGAATTAAACCCACAGCTAGGACAGCTGTTTAATCATAGTCTCACCTCTGGATACGTACCCAGGGAGTGGCGCACTGCGACTGTGGTCCCACTTCACAAAGGCGGTGCCTCCACAGACCCTGGAAATTACCGGCCCATTAGCTTGACAAGCCTTATCTGCAAAGCTATGGAGAGGATCATAATGGACCTCATAAATAAAGACATATTGAATTTGCAGACTTTGGATCCAACCCAGTTTGGCTTTGTCAAAGGCAGATCATGCCTTTTAAACTTGGTTGACTTTTTCGAAACAGTCACCAAAGCCATTGATGAGGGAAAGGCAGTCCATACAGCCTACCTCGATCTGGCGAAGGCCTTCGATACAATACCCCACTCGGGTATCATTGAAAAACTCATCAGCTTAAATGTTAACCCATACATCACAAGATGGGTTGCAAACTGGCTGAGTGACAGAACCCACAGGGTCAGAGTTGCTGGCGCCATGTCAGACTCAAAGCCTGTCACAAGTGGTGTCCCACAGGGCTCAGTCCTGGGCCCACTCTTGTTTGGCATCTACTTTTCCAAGTACAAGCAAACACAGGAGGGTTATGGCAGACAAAGTTTGCAGATGACTGCAAACTGATCGCCGTAGTCGAAAACACATCTGGCACAGATATCCTTCAGAAGGGTCTCACAGAAACGGATGACTGGTGCCAGAGCCATGGCCTAAAGTTAAATGCCAAAAAATGCATAGTCATACCCTTCGGGAAAAACAAGGTTACCCTAGCTACCATATAGGTGGTAATCCTCTGAGCACAGAAGAAGTTATCAGGGACCTGGGGACCCAGGTTGACAGTAGCCTGTCATTCGACACCCATGTAGCTAAAGTAGTTAGGAAGACCTTCTACATTGCCCACCTCATCATGAAGGGATTCACATCTAGATCAAGGGAGGTCATAGTCTCCTATACTCATCACTCATCAGACCAATGATTGAGTACAATGCCCCATTCGAATGTATCTGACCCGACACTTGCAGCAGCTAGAGAGGCCACAAAAGTTCCTCATCAAAAGGATAAAGGGTCTCAAAAATCTGTCCTATGCTGCCCGACTGAAAGAACTCCAGCTCTATTCAGTCGCTTACCGCTTGCTCAGAGGTGACCTTTGCCTGACATACAAGGCCATGTCAAACCCAGAGTTGATGAATATGCTTCACCTCAAAAAATCTAGATCCGTCAGAGCCACAAGGGCGGGAGACTTAAACCTCGACACAGCTATTAATAGGACGTGCTGGAGGGATAGATTCATCACCCAGAGACTCCCTATGCTGTGGAACAAAATCCCGGTATATGTGAGTCAGAGCACCTCGCTGACCTTGTTCAAGAAAAATCTTGACCAATGGATGGGAGATCGCAGATATACTCCAGGGATTACCTCAGTGTCACTGCTAGACAGAGGCACAGCAAAATAATGGGTATAGTTCCCCATACAAAAGGGGTGGCTTAAGCCACAAAACTATGGGCTAGGCTTATAAATGCCCTCGGGCAGATAGCCTAGTATGAACCTATGAACCTATGAACCTATAAAAAGGTTCACTGGCACAGTCTCTCTGTGGTCTGAATTACCAGAAGAACAAGAAGCAGAATATCCTATTTCACAGCTCACTTTTTTTGGACCAACGTATTTCCTCCTTAGCATGTTCTGCATCAAAAAATGAATTTGTCCCTCCAGAGAAGAATATTTTGAAGATGCCTGGGTACAACAGTTGGACTCTAGGGTTACTACCTGTCCCACTTTGCGAGGGACAGTCTCTCTTTGGGCAGTTGTGTCCTGCAAAAAATTTAAAAAAATGGCAAATGTCCTGAGATTTTAGGACATTATGATTTCCTATATTTTATGTAATAGTTGTATAAAATAGTAATTCTGTATATGAGACATTTAAATGTTATAAGAAACAGAATAAGCAACTAAATGCTACAAGAATAAGCTTTTATTTAGGCAAAAAAAAAAGTGAATTTCTGTCCTTTGTACTAGCCGTGGGTATGTTTCGCCCTGCAAATTCTGACATTTGTACCAAAAGTGTCCCACTTTGAGCATCTGAAAAGGTGGCAACCCTATTTGAATCTCAATGCCTGCTTCTCAAAATTCCCTGAATAGTGAAATTAGTTTACTCTTCTGCCTGCTGTGCAATGAGTAATCATTCGCCACAAATAATCTGCTATCTCCCACTTTTAGTACTTTGTCCTTCTACCACAATTTTGTCAGAATCAACTCCTTCTGCTGGTAGGATAGAATCTTATAGGTTCATACTAGGCTATATGCCCTAGGGCATTTATAAGCCTAGCCAGAGTGTGTTTGGCTTTCGCCACCCATTTTAAATTAATTTTGCTATGCCCTTTTTCGAGGTTAGTATACTGTGCCTCTGTCTAACAGTGACACAGAAGTGATACCCGGGGTAAACCTATGATCTCCCATCCACTCATCAAGATTCCTCTTGAAGAGAGTCAATGAGGGACTCTGCCTAACCTGGACTGGGATTTTATTCCAGAGTGAAGGGAGCCGCTGGGTTATGAATCTGTCCCTCCAGCATGTCCTATTTATTTCAGTGCTGAGGTTCAAGTCTCTCGAGCACATAGCTCGATGGGATTTGGATTTTCTGAGGTGCAGCATGTCCATTAATTCCAGGTTGGACATGGCTTTATACATCAGGCACAGATCAGGCGGTATGCCACTGAGGAGAGCTGGAGTTTCTTTAACCGGGAAGCATATGGCATCTGTTTGAGCCCTTTGATCCTCATGGTGAGGTACTTTTGGGGTCTTTCCAGTTGCTGCAGGTGTCTGGTAAGGTACATCCCAAAAGGGGCATTGTACTCAATTATGGGCCTGATGAGGGATGAGTAAAGAGGCACGATGACCTCCCCTGATCTAGATGTGAATCCCTTCATGATTAGGTGGACTATATAAAATGTTTTTCTAACCACTTTGGCCACGTGGTTGTCAAATGAGAGATTGCTATCAACCTGGGTCCCCAGGTCCCTAATTACTTCTTCTGTACTTAATGGATTACCACCTATGTGGTCATTTGTGGGCACTTTGTTTTTGCCAAAGGGGATGACTATACACTTTTTGGCGTTTATCTTGAGGCCATGGCTCTGGCACCAGTTGTCTGTTTCTATGAGGCCCTTTTGGGGGATGCTTGTGTCGGCTGGAGTGTCGATTATGGAGCCCAGTTTGCAGTCATCTGCGAACTTGGTCAGCCACAGTCCTTCCGTGTTGGCCTGTACCTCCGAGAAATATATACCGAACAAGAGAGGTCCCAGGACTGAGCCTTGAGGGACGCCACTTGTAACTGGTTTGGAGTCTGACATGGCTCCAGCAATTCTAACCAAGTGGGTTCTGTCCTTGAGCCAGTTTGCAACCCATCTAGTGACATAGGGGTTTATATTTAAGCTGGTGAGCTTATCTATAATGCCCGAGTGGAGTATTGTATCGAAGGCTTTTGTGAGGTCCAGGTAGGCTGTGTGGACCACCTTCCCCTCGTTAATGGCCTTGGTGACGGTTTCAAAGAAATCGATCAGGTTTAAGAGGCAAGATCTGCCCTTAACAAAGCCGAACTGGGTAGGATCCAGTGTCTGTAGGTCCCCAATATCTTTATTTATGAGGTCCATGATGATCCTTTCCATAGCTTTGCGGACCAAGCTAGTCAGGCTTATGGGGCGATAGTTTCCAGGATCCGTTGAGGCACCACCTTTTTGGAGAGGGACCACTGTTGCTGTACACCACTCTTTGGGTACATATCCTGTAGTAAGGCTGAGATTGAACAGTAGTTTTATGTTTGGGTTTAGCTCTTCTTAGAGTTCATGTAGGATGCAGCCCGGGACACCGTCTTGTCCCATTGATGCTGTGTTTTTTGCTTTGGAGAGGGCGGCTCTTATCTGAGCATCTGAGATGTCAGGGGGGCAGCACTCTGCTGGGATAGATATTTGCCTTTTGGTGGGGAGGAGGGGGGAGAAGTTTGCGCTGAACCTGTCAGCTAGGATGTTGGCAATGTCTGTGGGTTCGGTGTATTTTTTGTCATTTTGGACTAATTCTGAGCATATCTGGGAATTCCCACCCAGGTTCCTAACATAACTAAAGAAAGCCTTGTGATTATCCATAGTGTCTTGTGCAATTTTTCTCTCGAAGCTGGCCTTAGATGATTTTATGAGTGCTCGTAGTTTTTTGCTAATACTGATCAGAGATGCCTTCCCTTTTTGGGATTTTGCTCTATCATGTAGTAGCTTCCTCCTTCTATTGTATAGTTTGTTTATGGCTGGGGTCCACCAGACAGGACGTATGCCTTTGGAGGATTGGGTCTTGGTTTTATTTGGGATTGCATAATCCATGCATTCCTGAAGGTGTTCATAGAATGCGTTTATAAAGGATTCTGCGGTCTGGGCCGTATTTTCCACAGGCCCGGGGGCTTTGAAGGATTCTACCTCAGTTTTGAGGAGTGTGAAATTTGCTTTAGAGAAGTTTTTCACTGTGGTTTTCTGGGCAGGGGGTGGGGTCGGGATGTGAATATCCAGTGAGATTAGTTTATGGTCTGATCTTACCAGCGAGGGATACACCTCTGGTCTGGAGCATAGAGTCCCCAATGTTGGTGATGATCAGGTCCAGTATGTTTTCCCCTCTTGTGGGAGTGGAAACACGTTGTTCCATAGCATTTGAATTTATAAATTCTAGGAACCTTTGGGATAGGGTGTTGGAGCTAGAGTAATGCTCCCAGTCTATGTTTGGGTAGTTGAAGCCGCCTAATATAATGGTGTTTGGAGAGACCCTCATATTTTCCAGTGTTCTCAGGAAGGCCGTGTGGGGTTCCTGGGTTTGGGAGGGTGATCTGTAGCAGGCTATAAACTGGAAGGCAGTTTTACCCACTGTTAGTTGCACATGGATAGTCTCTGATGCTTCGTGCTGTGCCACCAACCTGGAGGTGTGGGTATCTTTGACGAATATTGATACTCCCCCTCCTTTTGTGGTTCGGTCCAAGTTTTGGGGCTGAAAAGCATGGTATGAGGTATAACCTGGTAGTGCTGGGGTGCTCTCGGGAGCCTTGAACCAGGTTTCTGTTACTGCACAGATATCGATGTTCTCCATGCTAAGGAGAGTTTCGAGTGCATGCATCTTGAGGTTTAGACTTCTGGCGCTGAGTAGCATTACTCTTAGTTTCTTATCCCTTGTGATACCTATGGACGTGGGTTTGTCTTTTGAGCCTTGCCTAAAAAAGGCACTATGGGGGTAGCAAGAGCCTTTGCCAATATCAGAAAGCCCAGGGGTGACAGGTGCAAGCCGTCCCTAGCGAACCATCGTGGCTTGTCGAGCATGTCATCCCAGGCTGACAGGCATTGGATCCCCTTTGAATGACACCAATACTTAAGCCAATTGTTGAAATTGATAATCTTGTCTTCATATTGTGGCATCATTCTTAGTGAGGGTAAGATGCTACTCAAGGTCAGGGTCATACCGGCCTAGGCTACATGCTCAGAGAACTCCTCTATGTCTCTTTTCATGTAGTCCATGGAGGTACGTCTCAGGTCATTCACACCAGCATGGACAATGACTGAGTCATATTTGTACTTTCCTTGGAGTGACCTGAGTGCTTGTGTTATGTGGCGGATCCTAGCGCCCGACAGGCAGCTCACCGTGACCTTCTCCTTGTTCAGCCTGGTGAGTGGGACGTCAGTGCGCCTGTCAATAGAGTCACCTATTACAAGTGTATCAGGTGTGTTGTTTAGCCTTAAGGGCTGTGACTGTTCGGCACACTGGCTTTGTGAGCTATGTGTTGCATGTTTTGTTTTGGGGTAGCGGTTGCTTGGGTGTCTGCTTTGGAGGTCTCTGCTGCTTAGGCAGATTTTTATTTAGAGCCTCCGAGTATGTTTTTGTGTGTTTATGTGTTTTATTATTTATATAATCTTTGTTATTAAAGGTCTAGGTTGCTTTCTCATAGCCCTTTCAATTAACAAGTCCTACTGTGGAATACCAGTCCAGCTGCTTATTTGTGCTTTCATAAAATGAATACAGTCTGTTCCTTCCAGCTTCTCTGGTAAAGCTGAATATCTCGGGTTTTCTCTGTGTGTTCTGTTCTTTAATGATACTATTTTTTGAAACATCTGTTCTTGAGCAGTCTCATATTCAGACAGCCTTTTCTTCATTTTGACCTCTGATTTTTGCAGTCTAATTACCTCGTCTAAATATCTGTTTAAAGCGTCTTCTATTTTTTTAAGCCTGTTGTCTGAGTTGATATACTCCATCAGTGTTTATTTTAACCAGGTTTGTGTGCAGTTGTCTTATGCTTTCCTCTAGGTTACTGGAAGTCATGTCTCAATTTTGCACTGCTTTTTGCTGAATAGCTGCAGTACTTTTCCCAGTCAGTGTTTTTTCCTCACCTTTTCTAGCTGATTTGCCTTTAGGTCCTCTATATTTCTTTTTTCCTGGTATCCAGGCAATGCACTTACTAGCCAGTTACTGAAATTTACCCAGAAACACAATGTCCACTGGCCTTCTCTGCTGAGTTTCTGTTTCGACTCTGGGAGAGCTAGAATTAAGTTGTTACTCAATGTGCAGCCATCTTGGAAGTCCTTGTCATAGGAGATTCTACTGTATTACAGGCAGTTGCCCCTCTCCACAGGCTGGACATGGAAAATATAATGGTTAGTTGTCTACCTGGAACTAGGCTCCTCAATATAATGCATGTACTCAAGTCACAGCATCACAGGTAGCAATATGATTCTATCATAGTCTACGTGTGTGGAAATGATCTGAGATGTACCTCACTAAACTATATGAAAAGAGACATGGATCATTCTGAATATGGCCACAGACGGGTACGTGCCTTGCACAGAGCATCATTCTACCTTCACCAAGGATAAGCCACAGTATGAACAGAAAATGATTAATATGAATAACTGGCTTAGTTTCTGGTGACACTCAAGGGGGATCCAATATTTATCAGTGTGGGAAGACATGGTTAACAGAAGAAAATGTTTTGCTAAGGATGGTTTGCACCTGTCCACACAGGGCTTTCGAATAGTGGCTAAAACTTTATCCACTCCTTAAAGCCATTTTTAGGCAATGTCAAGTGGACAAACCTACCAACACAGCAAAAAATATATATATATCCTTAAATTCACCTTAAGATATTACTGCTCAGTGCTAGGAGCCTAAACAAGAAACTCCACACCCTACAAGATCGCCTCATTCTGGAGAATGTGGACATCTGTGCAAATCATAAGGGAAATGATCAGCAAAGACATTGGAAACCTGCAGACACTGAATCTATTCCAGTTTAAGGGAAGGCCTTGCCTACTCATTCTGGTAGACTTCTTTGAGAAGATCACCAAGGCTATGGATGAGGGGGATAACGGTGCATACTGCATACCTTGACCAGGCCAAGGTGTTTGATAATTCCACACTTGGGTGTTATTGAAAACTCTCAGAAATGGGCATAAATCCTTACATAACTCACTGGATTGCTAGCTGGCTCACAGATGGGACCAAAGAAGTCAGAATAAGTGAGACTACCTGCACCAGTAGACAGGTCACAAGCAGAGTAGCCCAGAGCCCAGGGGGTCAGTGTTGAGCCTACTCCTGTTTGGCATCTACATCAACATGTAACCAAGATAGTAAGAAAATCATACTATGTCACCCAACTCATAATTAAGGGTATGGCATCCACATCCAAGGATATTGTGGTATCACTTTACTCAGTCCTTATCAGACCCATTAGTAAGAACAACCCCCCCCCCCGCTATTTGCCATCTACCTAACCAAATACTTGCAACAGCTGGAATGCCCTGAAAGATCCCTAACCAGGACAATCCAGGGTATGAATACCTTTCCTTACACACATCATCTTAAGGCCCTATCTCTGTACTCTCCCACAGGTTACTCAGAGACAATCTATGTCTGGCAGATAAAACACCCTCAGATCCAGCTCTGATGGATCTTTTGCACATCCTCAAAACAAACAGCACCAGAGACACTAAATAAAATGACCTGAACTTTGCCTATCACATAATCATAAAATGCTGGAGAGACAGATATGTAAAGGATTCCCACACTACTTATTTAACATTTGTTTGCCAGGAAAGTCCAACTGGCCAACAAGTGTCCATTTTCAGCGGAGTCCTGGGGAGAAAAAACTCCATACGTTTACAGAGAGAAAGACAAATTTACAAAAGAGACATTACAGAGTAGTAGCATGCAGATTGTAGACTTTAGTCGTTCGTATACAATAGGAGGATATTCCCCCTTTTGGTTGAAAAATACAAGTGTACAAAATATACAATGAGAAGAACCTGCTAGAGCATTGCAAGATATTTCACAACTGAATATAAGTATATGTTTCAGTTTCCATATATACATTCAAGCAAATATACATGTAAGAGCATATACACATACACACACATATATATATATATATATATATATATATATATACATATATACACACACATATATATATATATATATATATATATATATATATATATATATATATATACATACATACATACATAAATATATATATATATATATATATATATATATACATATATATATATATATATATATATATATATATACATATATATATATATACACACACACACACACACACACACACACACACACACACATTCATATATAGGCTGTTGCTCACACATGGATAGGTATAGTTAGATGGTAGTGCTTGTGTTGTCCAGGATAGATGGGGTGCAGAAATAGTGAGTGGACGAGGCTTCAGGGGGTCAATTACAGTTGTATAAATCACTGGTGAAGAGGTGTGTTTTAAGAAGGCTTTTGAAGGAGGGTGTGGAGTTTTGCAGTCTGAGTTCAGGAGGAAGGTTGTTCAAGTTCTCCATCCATGTGAAGCAGTTGTGGCTTTGGCACCAGTCATTTGTTTTATACCCTCTTATAGGATGTTGCTGTCGACGAGGGGATCTATGATAGCTCCTAATTTACAGTCATCTGCAAACATTATGAGCCAGTGGACTCTGACATCAGTCTTTACTTCCAAGAAAATGTCAAACAGTGGTGGACCCAACACAGAGTCTTGGGGTACTCTGCTGGTAACTGCTCTCCTTGTGGAAGAGGTCTCACTGATATTGACTTCTTGGGTCTTGTTTGTGAGCCAGCCAGCCAGTAATTCAGCAAGCTATGTAGGGATTTATGCTTAGTTCTGAGAGTTTGTCAACAATACCAGAGTGTACTGTACTGAACTACTTGGCCAGGTCAAGGTAGGTAGTATGCACCATTTTTCCCCCTCATCCACAGCCTTGGTGAATCTCTCAAAGAAGCCTACCAGGCTGAGCAGGCAAGACCTTCCCTTAACAAAGCCAAACTGGCATGGGTCCAGTGTCTGTAGGTTGCCAATGTCCTTGATTATTTCCATGAAAAATTGTTATATGGCTTTGCATATAAGAATTGTCAGACTGATGGGCCTGTAGTCCCCGGAGTTGGTTGATGGTCCACCCTTTTGAAAAGGGATGACTGCTGCAGCCTTCCATTCACCTGGTACATAACATATTCTGAGGCTGTAGTTGAAGAGTGCCTCAAGCAGTCCTGCTAGGTCATGTTTTAGGCCATTTTCCTCTATAAATTTTCATCACTGAGGGTTTTGAGAGACTACAATTAGATTCTTTACACTTACTGGGAACAACTGTTCCCTGTCTATTACTAGAATGCAGTTAACAGGTGCAGCCAGAAAGGGGCTATGAGAATGACCTTGGCCTTGTATAACTTGAGTTTCTGAAGGAATCTGGATGGATATGTGGGGCATGGGAGGACATGCATAAAGCAGCCCTGAGGGCAACATTTAGATGAATGCATCTTTAGAGGCAAATCCCTGATGAGGGATGACGGAAAAGAAACAGTCATATTTGGCACTAAAAGGTGTAGTAAAAACAGAGAAACAAGGAACTCATCATTTATAGAGGATTTTCTAAGTTGCTGAATCACTAAAAGACCATTTGTGAGTGAGCAAAATAGGTTTGCTATTACACTGGAGATCTCCCGGATGCGTGTTGCTATGAGAAGGTGATGTGAAGACATGTTTCATTCCCATAGCCGCACGGTTTCTTGGCAAATGGGATAGGACGGAGTTCCTCCATATTTGTTGATGTACCCTACCCCTGCCATGTTGTCAGACTGAATGGAATCTGCACCTTTGGGAAGAAGGTCTGGTCTTGGAAGGCCTATAATGCCAGAAAAATTTCCTTTATCTCCAATACATTTATGTGCAGCTTGGCCTCATTGGACTGTCCTATTCAAGTAATGCCCCCCACCCAAGTAAGGATGCACCCATGATTACTGTGGTCGTGGGTACTGGTTGGATGAAAGGAGCTGACAAGCCAAGGCTGTCCCCATCAGAACAAGTGCTGTTGGCAAGCTCTGGACAATTTTGTTGTTTTTATCATTATGTCATTAGCTTGGTCCC
The DNA here is from genome assembly GCF_019279795.1 of Protopterus annectens. Classification (NCBI taxonomy): domain Eukaryota; kingdom Metazoa; phylum Chordata; order Ceratodontiformes; family Protopteridae; genus Protopterus; species Protopterus annectens. The sequence goes on from NC_056726.1 coordinate 1,725,424,006, forward strand.
TTTGGGTTCAGAGGGTCCACTATATTTCTCTCATATGTAATCTAGCATAAGGAACTGTTTGGACTAATGCTGCCACAAGGTCTATATTCTGAGTTACTGTGGCATTTGTGGTTGGTTTCTGTACGAGGCTCCTTACTGCTTGGACAATTGCAGATATCCTTTCCAGAGATGGGAGAGGCAACTGTTTTGTTGTGTCTAACTGATAACCTAGGAATATTAGGGACTGAGAAGGTTGCCGGTGTGAATTTGGAAAGCAGCAGCAGTGATGAGGCAGTTGTCTAGGTAAGAGAAAAATTTTATTCCCAGCAGGTGCATGTGAGCAGCAGTGGTGAAACCAAATGGCAAGACTCTGAACTAGTGATAACTGGATCTCACCTGGAAGCAAGGAACTCTCCTGAACTGACTTGCTATCTTTATAAGTAGGAAAGCATCCTGAAGAGCCAAACTGCATATCCATCTCCTACTTGCAAATATGGCAGGCTGGACTGCACCATGACCATCTGGAATGACGACTCCACATATTAATTTAGATGAATGAGGACTAAGATGGGTCTGAAGTCCTGTGTCTTTCTGGGCACCAGGAAGAACCTGAAGTAGAAACCAGACCCTTCCTGGCTTTGGGGGACCTCTTTGATTATTTTTTTTTCTTTTTAATGAGAATTTGCACCTCCTTTGTGCAGCTTATATTTCACCCTTCTGCCCAATCAAGGATGATCCATCAAATGGGGCAATGGCGAATCCTGCCTAAAGTATTCTGTAACCTGGTGAGGTAACGCCAGGCTTAAAGCTACACTGTGATGTATGACCCCACTGACCTAGCTTCCCCATCATCTACATTACGTAATCATGTCATAGACAATGAAGTGACAGAGTTTGTGCAGACCCCCAGTAGGCACATGCTTCAGAGTTTTGATAGTCTTTGCCATCAGATCCCTCCTTAACTTTGTCATATGAACCAGGTAAATTAATGCTCTGACTGTAAATGTACTGGATGTATATACATGCTTCCCTAGCCTATCCAACATCTCAGACTCTATTAGAAGGATGAATGGCTTGCACGTCCTCTGGGATTTCCTTCTTGGTGGACACTGATTCTACAACAGAATCCACTAGGGGCCTCTTACAGCAATGCAGCCTATCCTTGTGGGTCCAGAACACTCTGATTTGCAGAAAATAGATTCTGCGATGTCTGTTTTTTTCCAGGATCTAGAACAGACTATATCTATCAATGTGTCCGGTTGAGGTACCACCTGGGCTGCTGGGGGGAGGACCTATCTGCCTCTGGTAGAATCTAATTTCAGAGAGGTGGGGGTTAATGGCCAAGCTCCACTCTGTCTTATTATTTCCAAAATCTCACCAAAGGTAGTGCTCTCAGAAGGGTATTGTGGGGAAGCATCTCCTTCATCAAGATTTCTGTCTGGGGAAGGGAACACTGAAGGGGAGTCTAGGTGCTTCCTTCTTCACATCTTTTCTAGGGTGGCTTGGACGGGAATCATCATCTACCCAGGAGAAGGAATCCCAGACCTGGAAACCCTAGAGAGCTTAAGAGATTCTCTGTCCTGTGGGGGCAAGACTGATGAGAAGCCAAAGGGTTCAACGTCAATGGTGTGTGAGGGTGAAACTGACAGAGTAAATGCCTGTTCTTGCCTACTGACCTGATCTGGTCCCCTTGAAGCAGATAGCTCCATTGAAATACCTTTGGCCAAAGCCACTGGTGCTGATTGGTTGGACATTGAAGTGGAAAGGGGATGATTTCAGCAAACACCATCAGCCCAGATAATTCCAGTTTTTATGTCAAACAGAAGGGTATTGGCACAGAGAAGGACTCCTCAAAATGTGGTACCAGCACCAACTCAGAGAGGCTCTTGCACTGATCCGTTCAGGCATCTGACTCAGCCACGTATGCACAAGGCATCAAAGCCAAGAAAGAGGGATCCTGTAGTGCTGATAACATCAGCATGGGATCTCTTGACAGTTTAGGAACTTCCATGTCAAAACAGGGCCTGACAAAGGAATGGGGGGTTATTCTTGTGTTGCCCTAGGCATCAAAAGGGTACAGAAAACTCCAAACCGAAGATGAGTCATCACAAAACTTAACATCATCTTGTCACAATTGAGCTGAGTAAGTCTACAAAGAGACCTGAGGAGCAGCAGGAAATACTTGATGTTGGTCTGATGGACAAAAGAAACAAATAAATCCCACTCTGTGGAGAAGCTTCCCACTATCCTCTTTGGAGCGCAGTCTGTCAGCCCAAAGAATCCTGTTAAGGTTGTGAGGTAGGTCAAGAACAAGTGGAGATCACAGAAGGTCCTGTGCAAGATGGAGAAGCAGCAGACTTCTTAAGAACTTAGAGAGAGGTTTTCAGGTTTGGAAGACTCAGTGTCTTTAAACGTCCTCTTCTCCTTTGCTCTTCTTGCCTTTGGAAATGTTTTTTCATTCTCAGGTATTTTAACAACCTCTTTCTTTTCCTTGAGGCTTTCTCCTTTTAGTAAACCTTTAAGAACCAGCTTTGTGTCCTGTCCAGTAATCTTCTGGATCTAAAGCTTTTACATAAGGAATAATACAAATCAAGATGCTGAACCCCAAGGCACACAACGCTTTGCTTATGTGGATCTTCGGACAGGATCTTAAGCCTGCATTTGGTATGCTTTTTAAAATGAGAGGCCATGTTCTCCATATCTAATGAAACAACAAAAGAACAATATCAAAGTAGCCTACACAAAAGTACATCAGAATGTAGATTTGGTAGAGAAAATTCAGTTTACCTTTACCTGTTTAACTATCTAAGAAGAAAGAATATCTTATTTTTTGACAGAGGGCAGGAAGGATTTAAGTCAGTTAAAGAGGGTGAAAAAATACAGGTTAAAAGCTAAGGAAATACATATAATTATCCCTAACTAGCAAAATCAAGCAAATATGAATATTAAGGACTGGAATGACTTGCCTTTCCTCAGAAATTATGTGAAAAAAGGTACAGTGATGTAAGAACTTACCATAACAGTAGATGTCCTACTGATCACTGCTGCAGTAGTCTTGACAAATGGGTTGTTACCACTGCCATCTGGCTGGGGTATCAGAGCTTTACTTTTCCTAGGTCGTGCATCTGATGTACGACCTCAGCTTATATGTATTGGTGTGAATCCTCAGACTATTTTCAAGCCAGCAGCCTGAAGACTACTGAGAGATGAAACTGGTCAGCTAGGAGGGGGTGTAGCTTAAACTGGTAAGAAAACTCCCCCATACCCATGTAAGAGCAAAAGCTAGAGAGAGAGAGACAACTGAAGATGGAGTTGAGATAGAGAAGGGAGAATGGAGGGTGGGATGTAATACTGCAACAGTGATCAATCGAACATCTACTGTTATTGTAAGTTTTTACAGAATTGTACTATGTCCTGACTGAAATCACTGTGGCAGTATTCCAGAGAAATGGGCAATTCCCAGAGTTGAAGCAGGCAAATATGGTTGGCTGCTAAGTAGAAGAGTCATCCAGTAGTTTGGCCAGGACTGACCTAAAAAAGGCTGCCCTGGAGAAGGCATACATTTTCTAATGTTTCATCATGTTCTGTAAAGTGTAACCAATGGAAGCTTCTTCAACAGGTGAATCAGGTGATAGGGTGTTCCCTTCATTGGAGGAAATTTTTCCTGGGAAATGCTTTAAGAGGAATAGTTCAGAGAATGGTCTGAGTCCTCATCCTACTCCTCATTCAAAGAGAAGGAAACCAGGGTGAGTTTTACTAGGAGTAGCCTGTGGTAAGGCAGAACAAAAGCAATAGGTTTTAAGGACATAATCACTTGAAACAACCCTTGTGAAAAGTCCATTCATTCTTTTTCCCTAGCAAATAAGGAAGAGGCCATATGCTAATTCTTCTGTCTTTTCTTTCTAGGTGTGACGTCTGCATGGATGAGGCCCGGAGGTTCAGAACCCTGACTGACCTCTATCAGGTAGCCTGGGATCTCTTCCTTAACTAAAATTTGTGGGACTCTATGTGGTTCTTCTGAAATAATCAGGTGCGTTTCCTTTGATGTACTGGCAAGTTGCAAGGCCTCAGTAGCTACGCCAGCCTCCAGCAGGGTCTCAGTAACGGGCAACTGAGCAAAAATCTGACATACTGCAGGTTCTGCAACCTCAGCGGATATTTCAGAGTCAGAAAAGTTGAATTGATAATACAATTGAGGGCTTTTAAGCTTTTTTTCTGTGGAAGAGAGATGCCCGAGGATGTGGAGTCAGCCATATTGGACTGGGCCAGGCATTTAAGACACTGGGTCTCGAGGAAGTTGTTAAGACCAGACAGCCTACCAACAGGGGAGGAGGATTACACTGGCATGTATTTATACTCTACCTAAAACTGCTACAACGGAGCTTAAAAAAATTCTGGGAGAAATCTGAGTTTTCGGCAAGGAATATTACTTATAGGTGGGGGCTGGAATTTGATTTGCAGCAGTGAAGATGTGTCTGGGGGACCAGAAGGGAAAATATAACAAAGGAGGTTAGATTTTTGAAGAAATTTATTAAAATTTTATTAAAATATTTGGCACTGAAGATGCGACTTCAATAACAGGAGTTTGGCTTGAATTTATATATTATTCCCCAAGATATAAAAACTGAGCTAGGCTAGATAGAATTTACATTTCACAGGTATATGTGCATTCATGGGTTCATAGAAGGTTACTAAGCTAATGGTCCTAGGGCCCTTACAAACCTAACCAAGTTCAACCATTGTTCCCTAAAGGGTCTAAAGATATGGTCTATGTTATAAGCAGATCTAAATCAGCATTGAGTGCCCTATCCAAGAAGAACACATGTGAAACCCCTAGGGTGAATTTGCGATTCCCCATCCAATTGTCCAAGTTATGCTTAAAAAGAGTTAGAGGGGCTCTGTTTAACTTTTACTGGAAGTTTATTCCAGAGGAGAGGCAACCTCTGGGAGACATGCCTGTCTCTCCACGTTCTGTTGATGCACATGCTAGGTTAAGGTCCCTAGAGCAAATGAATCATGTACCATTTGACTTACAAATGTGCAGCATTGCCATTAAAGCAGGATCAGAGGTTGCTCTGTATGCAAGGCACAGGTCGCCTCGGAGTTGCCTATACAATACAGAGTATAGTGACGGAGACTTCAGTCTGTCCATGTAAGACGTGCTGAAGACCCTAATTTTTTTTTGTGAGGAACCACTGAGGACTCTCCAATTGCTACAGGTGCCTGTTTGGGTACATACCAAATGGAGCACTGTACTCTATTATTGGCCTGATGAGGGAAGAGTACAGGGGGGTTATAACCTCTTGTTCTGGAAGCTGTGCCCTTGCTTATGAGTTCAACCATGTAGGAGGCCTCCTTTACCACCATGGAGACACGGTGATCAAAAGTAAGGTTACTGTCAACCTGTGTGCCCAAATCTCTCACCACTGATTTAGAGTTTAGGGTATTGTTATGAATACGGTAATCTGCAGGGACACTGCCTTTGCCAAAGGGGGTGATAATACTTTTTTTTGCATTGAGTTTAAAACCATGACTTTGGCATGCACCAATCTTTTGCATAAGTCTTCTTGTAGAATGTTGGCATGATTTAGGGTTTCAATAACCACTCCCAGTTTGCAGTCAGCAGCAAACTTTGTCAGCCATAGACCTTTTGTTTTTGCCTGTACTTCTGAGAAGTACACTTCAAACAACAGGGGCCCCAGCACTGATTCCTGTGGAACACCACTGATAATGAGTCTGCTGGTGGACATGGAGCCCCCTAGTTTGACTGTATGTGTTCTGTCGGTGAGTGAGTTTGCAACCCACCTGACAGCATATGTGTTGACCCCCAGCTGTGTGAGTTTTTCAATGATGCCTGAGTGGAGGATTGTGTCAAAGGCCTTGGCGAAGTCTAGGTAGGCCATATGCACAGATTTGCCTTCATCCAGCCACAAAGAAGTCCATCAAATTCAACATGCAGGATCTGCCTTTAACAAAACCAAACTGGGTTGGTTCAAGTGTTTGAAGGTGTCCTATATTCTTGTTGATAAGGTCCATAATGAGCGTCTCCATGGCCTTAATGGGTCTATAGTTTCCAGGGTTGGTGGATGCACCCACCTTGTGCAAGGGGATGATGGTAGCTGTTTTTCATTCAGGAGGGACAAAACGATTGCTTAGGCTGTGGTGGAAAATAGCACCCAATGGTGTTGCTAACGCCTATTTTAAACCACTGAGAACACAGCTTGGGATGTTATCAGGTGCCATAGAGGCTGTGTTTTTGGCCTTGTAGAGAGTGGTTACGACCTGCTCTTTAGAGATACTAGCAGAATAGTTGGTAGGAATGTTTTGGGGTATATGTGGTGGGGACGGGGGGGAGAAGTTTTCGCTGAACCTGTATGTTAGCAGGTTGACTACTTTCAGTGGTTCAGTGTATGTGATATCATTTACTACCAGTTCAGCGCAATTCCGGGCTTTTCCTTTAAAAAAGGTTTCAGATATAGCTAAAGAATGCATTATGGTTATCCTTATCTATGGATGCTAATCTAGATTCATAGTTAGCTTTAGAGAACTTTACAAGATGTCTTATTTTCTTGTTCAAGCTGAGAAGGGTGTGGTTCCATTTCTGAGATAGTTCATTCTTGCACTTAGACAGCAGTTTCTTCCTCTTATTGTATAACCTATTTATGGTGGATGTCCATCAGGCAGACTTGTTTTTTTCTTCAGGATCTTGCTTCGATCCTATCAGGAATGGGTGACTCAATAAAATTGTATAGATGTTTAAACAATACATTGGTGTATATCACAGTATAGGTATCTTTGTTGTCAGTGAGGACAGAAGCTTTGAAGCTATTAATGCCTTCTTGTAAGAGGCTGTAGTTGGCTTTAGAAAAGTTTTTTAGCCTAATTTCTCCCGGGGAGCGGGGGGTTTGCGGTCTGACGCTACATTTACTTCGAAAGAGACTGATTTATGATCAGAATTCACCAGTGTGGGCCTCACACTTGTGGTGGTGCACTGTTCTACCATGTTGGTGAGTACCAAGTCATGAATGTTTGGGTCTTGATATGCACCCAATAACTACTTCAGATCATGCCCCAGTAATACCTAAAATAAAAACACAGAGTAATGAAATAAAAATGACACACTGGCGCTTTCCCACCTATCTGTTGAAGAGAGAGGAATTTAAGGAAAGGATAGTAGAGATTATTCAGGAGCTACTTGAGAGGATAGAAATTACTTCTGAAAATATCGCTAGGGAGTGGGATAAAGTTAAGGTGGAGTTTAAGAAAGGGTGAAAATAAAAGAAAGGGAGCTATGGCTAAGAAGTAACAAGAATTATTTAGAGGGACTGACAAATATTAAAGTATTGCAGAATAGGGGGATTCTCACAGAACAAGAGGAGGATCAACTTCAGAATGCTAAGCAGAAAATAAGGGATTACCTCAATAATATACACGAGTTTAGAAAGACTGCTGTTATGCAACTGTTTTTTAAAAATAACACAAGAGCACAAAAACTTTTAGCACAAGACTCAGGCACAGAAAGTAGAAAGGACTGTTGCCAATCTTAGGGAGCCGATAACAAGGAAGGTAACATGAGATCTTGTAGAGGTATTAGAAATATTTTGGAAATTCTATGAAAGTCTGTATAAAGAATTACGTTCAATTCCACCCAGAAGGAAAAGTCGCCGTTAAACAATAATACGACCTTTATTGAAAGCTCATAACACACATAGACTTCGTAACAGCAACGTTACTAAACGAAAAATAATAAATTTTTAGCAATAAACTAAAAGGAGAGTTCAGCGTGTTACTGATCAAGTGCTTTCATCCTCCATACTGTGGATTTCATCAGGATCAATTAATCAAAAAATCCAAAATGCACACAACCAGCCAACAGAGCGTGGTACCAGCGAAACAACGAAATAAAAAACACTGATGAGCATAAAATGTGCGCTGGTATCCGATAGCACAAAAAACAACCACTTAGGATCACCAGTAAATAAGTAATATGATCTTCATAAAAGTATTCACAACGCCAAGTAAAGTTATATAAAAGCAGATCCTTTAATTCACAAGTAAGCGCTTTCACCCGTAGGCTTCTTCAGACTTTTACACATTTTTTAACATACGTGCAGTTTTAAATATCCCTCCTTACATTCCTATTGGTCAATCATTCAACTATAGAAAAAATGCAGTAAAGTGCTGATCCCATGATTAAAAAAGTATATATGTACACTTTACACAGAATTAAAATATTAAATAACTAATAATGATGCAAATAACAGTCTATCCCATAAAAACATAAGAATATGATGTGAATTTTCACATAAATACATTCATATTTATTAAAACAAGACTAATAACTTATTATTCTCATGCAGTACATATAAGTGTGAGCATGGGAGTACTAAAGCATAAGGCACAGACCTACACATAAAATCCTGTTCTAATGCTTGGGTTTATTAAGCCTTCTTCTTCTTAAAAAAGGTTTTACTTGAACCTTATCGTTTAGACCAGGTGGCTGGTCAGCCCTACATCTGATTATCCACTTCATTTCACATTCTAGGGTGTAGTTTATTATATCACCCCCTCGTATATTAACTTCAATTTTGGATAGCACTAAATTTAAAAGTATGTGCAGCACCCATGTCCATATTATGTTTGGCCAGAGCATTAAACTCTGAGCCTATTCTGATGTGATAGACATGTTCCCTGATGCGTTCTTTCAGGAATCGGTTGGTTTTCCCAATATAGAACGCAGGGCATGCTATGCATCTGGCCAAATATATAATGTTCTTACTATTACAGTTAGTATTTGTATTAAAGTGAAATGGTTGTTTAGTGACGGGATGAATAAAATCTACTGCTTTCTCAATGTACATACATTGGTTACATTTACCACAAGGTGTGGTGTTGGTTTCACATTTATTTATCCCTTTTATAGTCAGAACATTCTTTGGTCTACAAAGTAGCCTTCTTAAGTTAGGTTGATTCTTAAACACTACATTCGGACTTGGACCTACAACCTTACTGATTTCATTATCTAAAAGAATATCATCCCAATGTTTTATCATAATTTGTTTTAGATGGACAGCATCCTTCGTAAAAAACATGGGAGCCCTAAGGTCCAATGATGCAGGTGATGAACCAATATCAGATGAACCTAAGGGTTCTGAGAAGTAAGGTTTCGCTATGGTATTCCTTAAATTAGTCACCACAGATGTAGTCTGTGCGAATATTTCTTCTTTATAACCCCTTTGGACAAATTTAGCTCTTAAATCATCCAGTTCCCTAATATAATCTTCCTCAGTGGGATTCAGTCTGGAAGCCCTCATAATTTGACCTTTCATGAAGTTGTTAAAAACATGTTTGGGATGCATACTGTGCCTATGAAGTATGGTATTTCTATGGCGCAATTTCCTGTGTACAGAGGTATTAAGCAATCCATTACTAAATATAGAGATGTTAACGTCTAAATATGATATCTCATCAACTGAATAATTTAAAGTAAACTTCAGAAATCTAGTAGAGGTATTCAAACTTTCAACAAACTTCAAAAGTGTATTAACGTCACTCAGCCAAATAAAAAAGAGGTCATCTACAAATCTACGATACAGACCTACATGGTCTTTAAACAAGTCCAACTTAAAGAGGAAATTTTCCTCCCAATGGGCCATAACCAGGTTGGCGTAGCTATTGGCACACGAGGTGCCCATAGCCACGCCATCCTTTTGCAAAAATGTTTCCTCTCCAAACATAAAAATATTAGTCAACAAAACTGTTTCTAAAAAAAGTGTAATCAAATCAATTTTCTCAGGGGTATAGTCAGAATGAAGTCTTAAATAATCCTGTATACACTCTACCCCTAAATCATTAGGGATGACAGTGAATAAGCTAATAACATCTAATGTTACTAATACGTAATGCAACTTATCATCCAATTGTGTGGTGTAGGCGTATAAGTCAAGTAAAAATTGTTTGCTATCTCTTAAGATGGTAGGGTTAGCATCCACAAGAGGCCTAAGATGAAACTCAGTGTAAATGGACAAGGGCTCGGTAACCCACCCTTGGCCAGCCACAATCGGTCTCATAGGGGGTTTCAACAAAGATTTATGGACCTTTGGGAGTCCTTGTATAATGGGAATAAGTGGATTAACAACCTTAAGATAATTATATAATTCCTTGGTAATGATGGATGAAGTTAAAAGATCATCTAGCATGTCATAGGTCTGAAATACCTTTTCCATCACAGCCATCAAATCTATTTTCAGATAGAAATCTGTATCACTCAAAAGTTGCTGCATGCTTGTATTATAATCGGGCGCATCCATAAGGACAATGGGTCCTCCCTTATCGGCTGGCCTAATAACAAGCATATGATCATTACTTAGATCTGTTAAAGCTTGTCTTTGATGAAAACTCAAATTATGTTTATATCTAACATCATGACTTTCCTCAAAATAATTATAAATATCATTTTCTAACATCCTAGAAAAAACATCCACTAATGGATGTAATTGTGGAACATACACACTATTAGGACAAAAGCGAGGGCCATTATTCAACACATTTTCTTTACCAAAATCAAGCTTGAGTTGAATGTTCCTTATAAACATCTTAACATCAATTATAGAATCAACTACATTGCTTCTTTTCGTAGGAATAAAACTCAGTCCCTTGTTAAGAACTTGTTCTTCGTAAGAAGTTAGAACTTTCTTAGATAGATTCACTATCAACGAGTTGTTTTCTCCCACATTTTTTTCAGTGTGGGTCCCTGGTGTTCTCCACCCGAGCCCTTTCTTTTGTGTCTGCCCCTGCTCATGGATCGCTTCCTCCCTATAAACTGTGTTTGAGCTATGGGGAAAGGAGTTTGTGTATTTACCTCACTGGAATTTAAAGGTAACAAACTAATGTCATTATAAGGTATTTTACGTCTGACTACTGCCTCAACATGCGTAGGAGCAGCAGTTATATCACGGGCAGTATTAATAGACGGAGCTATAGATGTCTCTAATTCTTTTGTAGCTTGAGAGTCACTCAAGTTATCACTAGTAATATCATAAGACACATTCTCAGTGGAAGAAACATTTCTACTAACAGGTGTATCCATATTCACAGAATCAATGACATTAGTAGTTGCACTATGAGTAACATTATCAGCATTCATACCATTCTTATTAGCAGATGCATTATTGTCACTGTTAAACACATTCACATCTTCAAGAGCAGTATTTCTTAAATTAGAAGTGACATTATCAGTGTTCACATTAGTGGCATATTGTCTTGGCCAAGTGAACACATTAGAATTCTTAAAGTCTCTTACATCTCTCATAATTTTATTCTTCTTTTGCTCTAATAAGCGTCTTTCAAATACCAGGACATTGTCCAGAACTTTTTCTAATTTCATATCAGTGTTACCACCTGGATATTTCTTTTTAATTGCATCAAACAGATTGTTAACACTAGTCCTTAAGAGATCTTCTTCCGGAGTGTGGAAATTAATTAGAAGTCTCATATAATTATAGCTCAGCTCAATATTTAGCTGCTGCCATTTGAACAATAAGTCTGGAAATCTGTTACCTGAAGTGGGCATTTTAAGAATGCGGAGCCCACATGGGATGATTTTCTTAGCCAGGCACGCCTCAATATACTGGCGTTGAAGTTGTAACTTCTTGAGTTTTATAGTCTCCATTTCGAGTGTTTGTAAATCCTCGGATAAACCCAGGCAGATATCGTCGCTATTGGCGCCATCTTCTAGCCCAATGTTCGGTTCATACAATATTTTTACACACACATTTACATATATTGTATATCTGATATATATTTCCTATACATTGTATATATGCATACCTTTTTATGTATAGACTACACATATATACACAGCTTCATTATTACTCAACTTCTGATTGAAGTTATATTTTTTACATTTTTTAATATTAATTGTTTTTTAGAAAACATGTCTTCTTTTAATTAGTGATCGGGCACTTTGTTTTAAAGCACACCCCCAGTGAAGCCTGAATGAATAGAACGTATGTAATGTAACACAATGAGGCAAAGAACATTTTAGTGTTTTTAGTTTGCATTAGTCAAACAGTTTTTGAAAGTACAGTTTGATTGCAATGTGCATTTATTATGTATTATATTATATTATATTATATTATATTACATTATATTATATTATATTATATATAGATACTTGTTATGTATTGTTTGAATGGAGTTTGGCGCCAAAAATGATTTAAAAAGGTTTAGTTAATTGATTAATTGATCCTGATGAAATCCACAGTATGGTGGATGAAAGCGATCAGTAACACGCTGAACTCTCCTTTTAGTTTATTGCTGAAAATTTATTATTTTTCGTTTAGTAACGTTGCTGTTACAAAGTCTATGTGTGTTATGAGCTTTCAATAAAGGTCGTATTATAGTTTAACAGCGACTTTTCCTTCTGGGTGGAATTGAACGTGATTCTTTGTTTTGGGAACCAGTGTTCTGATTTTCAAAGTCTGTATCAAGCAGAAAAATACAGAAATCAAGAAGAGGTACAAATGGAAATGTTTATGGAAGAATTAAATATGCCATGGTTAGAGGCAGATGAGACTCAACTACTGATGGCTAGGATAAGAGGAGAGGAGATAAAATAGTCATGTATAACCAATCTACGGGAAAGTCCCCAGGAATAGATGGTATTTCTGTGGAAGTTTGGAAGCTAGGAGGGAAAACATGATAAAGATCTGGAAGGCTTTGTTTAACAGTTTTAAGAGGAGGAGAAGTACCAACATCCTGGAAGAAAGGAGTGGTAGCTGTAATGCCTAAAGAGGGTAAAGATACATCAGATCCAGCTTAATACACAGGCCCATTTCAATATTAAATCATTATTATAAAGTGTTCATGTCTACAATGGCTAAAAGAATGGAAAAAGTATTGCCAAAATTGGTAGATATGGATCAATGTTGTTTTGTGGAAAGGAGGCAAACAGTTGACAACATTAACAGAAAACTGATAATTCAGAGAGAAGCAGAATGTAGGAAAATACCATTGTTGTTGGTGAGTCTTGATGCAGTGAAAAGATTTAACAGAGTAAACTGGGACTTTATGAGCAGGGCAATGGAAACATTTGCATTTCCTGAAAAAATTATAAGGTTGATTAGGAGGATATACGAGGGATTGGAGTTGAAAATTATAGTTGGTGGGATCCTCTGATAACTTCTGCTTGAGCAGAGGAACCAGGCAGGGGTGTCCTCTTTCCCCTTTGTTATTTGCATTATATATAGGACCATTGGCAAAGAAAATAAGGGACTCAGAAATTCAAGGATATAATTGGCATGGTAGTCAAGAAAAGCTGTCTCTATTTGCAGATGATATTATTTTATACCTGACAAAACCAGAAAGAGACATTACAGTGTTGTGGAACATTTTGAGACAGTTTCCAATCTTTTTGGGATACAAAACTAATAATGCTAAAACAAAGGCAACAGCGGTAAATTATGTACCCACATATTAATTGCTTCAGCAATATCCACATTTATGGGAACATGATAAAATGAAGTATTTAGGAGTATGGATTAAAAAAATTATTCTGGTGTGGCAGCTAATGATATGTGAGAAGAGAGTAAATAAAAGATAATACAAAAACTGTGAAAATAAAAGCTTTGTTATTATGTATATGGATAGTAAGATACAAGCAGTTAAAATGTTTTCAACCCCATTAGTTTTATACATAAGTCAGGCATATTTTTATCAGTCAGAGGAGAGAAGCTGTGGATAACAATTAATAAAGAGCCAAAGGACTTTATCTGGGAGGGGAAGACAGCAACAGTCAAGTGGGATAAACTGATTCTTGTAGTTGAACAGGGTGGACTGGGATTACTGTTTTGAAGGGGTACTTCACAGCTGCACGGTTAAGGCTCCTATACATAACACAAGCAGAAAAATATAATTCAAAGTGGAAAGTGATGATGATAAAATGGCGGAAGCTTAAGAAACATGGAGAGACTGTGATTTTGGATGTAGGCCTTTAAGGAGAATAACAATAATCATACAGAATAGTATATTAATAAAGTAGCAGAAAGTATCCTAAGAATAAAGCCAACATGGGAATGAAGAAAGGAGATTCTGCTAATAGGGATGACTGCAATTAGGGATATACACAGCAGACAAAAGGGGGTGGAATTTACTGGAGAAAACTGGCAAAGGAACAAAGGTATTGGGAGCAAATAACTGGGCAAGGAAAGACGATAGAATGGGAAGATGCCAAGAATTTATTTGGACTGCAGGTTAGACACTGATATCAGTCCTTGATAAGGAAGGCAGAGTATAGGCAAAGAGAAAGAAATAGGGGGTCCTAAACAAAAGACCAGCAATGGTAGACTTTTTAGTAGACTCTAGAACAGAAACTGTCATTAAAAAAAGGAATTATTAGTAGAGCATATAAAATATTGCATAACTATAAGAATCAATCAGAGGAAGTTAGAAAGGATTGGGAAGAGAGACTGAATAAGAAATTCACAAAGAAATAATGGGAAGATATATGTATGTCTCCCAAATATGCAACAAAATCTAAAAGATTTAGGATTTTTTTGCTTGGAAATTCTTACATAGATATTTTTATACCCCAAGTAGACTCCAGAGAATTTTTCCTAAGGTAGACATATGTTGGAGGTGAGACAGGGAATAGAGAGGTGATTGGGAACACATTTTCTGGGAGTGAAGTGAGTTGCCAGACTTTAAGAATTCCCAGTGGGATGCATTGTTGGAGATGCTTGTTGGTCAGATTGGAGTGACGAGGGAGATGATTTTTCTGAGCTATGACAAAGAATCAAAATTCTCTAGACGTGGTAAGGCCTTGCTGTGTCTAATTATGGTGGGCTGACAAAAATGCAATTACTAGAAAATGGAAATCAGAACTTAAACCAACTATACTAGAAGTAGCGAATATAGTATCAGAGATAAAACAACTGGAACTGATATCTTTAGAAAAGGGTAGCAGCAAACTACATAGGAAAAAATGGGAATTGTGGGAATAATACATACAGAGAAGGAATGAGGTTTAAAAGAAGGCAGTACTTAAATGAGCTATGCAATTTTTGACTGAAAATGATTGGGTAGATTATAAGTGATGTATAATGTTTGTAAATGGGAGTGTGTCAGTACGGTTTTTGATGCAAGATGCGTACAACTAGGATTGTGTTGGTGTGGTTTGTTTTTATTTGTATAAATGTATGACTGCTTATGTCATAAGTGGTGGTTTAATAAAGAAGTATCTTGTTTAAAAAATGGTATGAATTGAATAATTTATGCAATGTTGCTTAGGTTATATGATGTATAGTAATGTACATGAAGTATAATGTAGTAAACGTGAACTTGTTGATAAAGTTTGATTACTTTTATATAAATGTAATTTTGCCTACGTCACAAATGATAATTCAATAAAAGTGTTAATAAAACAAACAAAAAAAAAGAAGACAGTCTAGACCTAAAGGTTTTTGGAAAGAACAACAAACAGAGCAAGATTTGTGATCATGTTCAGGGCCTAGACAAAATAAGACACTTGGTATGCAATTCCTTGTAAGGAATCTGCCTACCGCACTCTCACTTTCCCCTCCTAGCTGACACCTACAACTTTTAAACAATAAAATTTAAGATAAAAAGGAAGGTTCCCCAGGTCTCTTACTTGGATGAAACCAACAAAGCAAAGGTACCAAAGAACAAGCAGCACACAGTTCGACAGATGCAAAACCTGTGCTCACTCTGGCAACAAGATAGTCAGGGTATCCACACTCATCTGCCCATCTTTATAACCCAACGCATATGAGATGAAGTCATACATCCGATGTACAACCAAGGGAAGGTAAAGCTTTGGTATCCCAGCCAGATATCAGTGGTACCAACCCATTTTTCGGGAATACTGCACTAGACAGAGGGACCGAGCTAGTAAAGATGTGCAGCAGATAAGGGTGATAAAGGATAATGAGGGAAACGTACTCACAAGCGAGGAGAGTGCATTGAGCAGATGGAAAGAGTACTTTGAGGGGCTGATGAATGAAGAGAGAAGGTTGGATGATGTGCGGATAGTGAATCATGAAGTGCAGTGGATTAGCAAGGAGGAAGTAAGGATAGCTATGAAGAGGATGAAGAATGGAAAGGCTGTTGGTCCAGATGACATACCTATGGAAGCATGGAGGTGTTTAGGTGAAATGGCAGTGGAATTTTTAAATAGATTGTTTAATGAAATCTTGGAAAGTGAGAGGATGCCAGAGGAATGGAGAAAAAGTGTTTTGGTACCGATTTTTAAGAATAAGGGTGTTGTGCAGAGCTGTAGTAACTACAGAGGGATTAAATTGATCAGTCACAGCATGAAGTTATGGGAAAGAGTAGTGGAAGCTAGGTTAAGAAGGGAGGTGATGATTAGTGATCAGCAGTATAGTTTCATGCCAGGAAAGAGCACTACAGATGCGATGTTTGCTCTGAGAGTGTTGATGGAGAAGTACAGAGAAGGTCAGAAGGAGTTGCATTGTGTCTTTGTGAATTTAGAGAAAGCATATGACAGTGTGCCTAGAGAGGAGTTGTGGTATTGTATGAGGAAGTCAGGAGTGTCACAGAAGTATGTAAGAGTGGTACAGGATATGTACGAGGGTAGTGTGACAGCGGTAAGGTCTGCGGTGGGAGTGATGGATGCGTTTAAGGTGGAGGTGGGATTACATCAAGGATCAGCTTTGAGCCCTTTCTGATTTGCAATGGTGATGGACAGGTTGACAGATGAGATCAGACAGGATTCCCCGTGGACTACGATGTTTGCAGATGACATTGTGATCTGTAGTGAGAGTAGGGAACAGGTGGAGTAGACCCTGGAGAGGTGGAGATATGCTCTAGAGAGAAGAGGAATGAAGGTCAACAGGACTAAGACAGAATATATGTGTGTGAATGAGAGGGAGGATAGAGGATTGGTGAGGAGGCAGGGAGTAGAGGTGGCGAAGGTGGATGAGTTTAAATACTTGGGATCAACAGTTCAGAGTAATGGTGAGTGCGGAAGAGGTGAAAAAGAGAGTACAGGCAGGATGGAGTGAGTGGGGAAGAGTGTCAGGAGTGATTTGTGACAAACGAGTAGCAGTAAGAGTGAAAGGGTAGGTCTACAAGAGGCTAGTGAGACCAGCTATGTTATATGGGTTGGAGTTAGTGGCACTGACAAAAAGGCAGGAGTCGGAGCTTGACGTGGCAGAGTTGAAGATGTTAAGATTTGCACTGGGTGTGACGAGGATGGACAGGATTAGGAATAAGTATATTAGAGGGTCAGCCCAGGTTGGAAGGTTTGGAGACAAAGCCAGAGAGGCAAGATGACGTTGGTTTGGACATGTGCTGAGGAGGGATGCAGACTATATTGGGAAAAAGATGCTAAAGATGAAATTGCCAAGTAACAGGAAAAGAGGAAGGCCTACGATAAGGTTTATGGATGTGTTGAGAGAGGACATGCAGGTGGTTGATGTCACAGAGCAAGATGCAGAGGACAGGAAGAAATGGAAACAGGATCCGCTGTGGCAACCCCTAACGGGAGCAGCCGAAAGAAGAAGATTTCAGTCAGGACATCCTATGGATTTTGAACTATTTTGGAGACATCACAGCAAAAATGGTTAAAATGAGATCTGGCAAAACAATATGAAGCAACTTACTATGAGGCATAGGGGAGGGGGATGAGTTGACAAAAGACTGGTTGTTGTAAAGTGCAAGACACCGTTCAGTGACATGTCTATTGACTTACATTTTCCAGACAATATCATCTTAAATCCAGCATTGACTGGGCCTTTGGATTGTCTATCTGAACCTTCAGAAGAACCTATGTAATGAAAGGAAAGGCTTACAGGAAATTTTCTCTTCCACGAGATTGATAAGAAATCCATTTCCAAGCTTTCCTGCAAGACAGTTTGAGCTGTCTGTTCAGAATGGAAGCAAAAATATGTACATGGGGAATTCCCCACTGATGGGGCAACTTGGAAGAAGACTTCTTAGTTCAGCAACCATTTATGATGGTCTGCTTTGGATCTCTTCAGATAATCTGCCATATAATACAATTCTGAGGGGAACTAAGTTGCTTGGAGAAAAAGACTGCAATGAATAGCAATATATCAAGCAGTCATGGCCAGCGTGTGGAGATGGTAGGAATTTGTTCCTCTTTGTATGTTAATATTCTACATGAATGTGGTAGTGTCTGCTAGGGCTTACAAAAGTCTTGGAAACCAGAGGTGGTGGGCAGCCTGTAAGGGAAAGATCAGGACTTTCATCTCTTTGATCGACACAATACCCCACTCGGGCTTCATAAATAAGCTCACCAGCTTAAATATCAACCCCTATGTCACAAGACAGGTTGCAAATTGGCTCAGGGATAGAACCCACATGGTCAGAATTGCAGGTGCCATGTCAGACTCTAAACCAGTTACAAGTGGCGTCCCACAAGGTTCAGTCCTGGGACCTCTCTTGTTCGGTATATATTTCTCTGAGGTACAGGCTAACACAGGAGGACTATGGCTGACCAAGTTCGCAGATGACTACAAACTGGGTGCCATAATCGACTCGCCGACTGACACAAGCATCCTCCAAAAGGGTCTCACAGAGACAGATAACTGGTGCCAGAGCCATGGCCTAAAGCTAAATGCCAAAAAGTGCATAGTCATCCCCTTTGGGAAAAACAAAGTGCGCACAAATTACCACATAGGTGGTAATCCATTAAGTACGGAAGAAGTAATTAGGGATTTGGGGACCCAAGTAGATAGCAATCTCTGTTTTGACAATCACGTTGCCAAAGTGGATAGAAAGACCTTCTATATAGCCCACCTTATCACAAAAGGGTTCACATCTAGATTAAGAGAGGTCATTGTGCCCCTCTACTCATCACTCATCAGGCCCATAATTGAATACAATGCCCCATTTGGGATGTACCTTACCCGACACCTGCAGCAACTGGAAAGACCTCAAAAGTACCTCACCAAGAGGATCAAGGGACTCAAACAGATGCCCTACGCAGTTAGGCTAAAGAAACTCCAGCTCTACTCAGTTGCTTACTGTGCCTGACGTATAAAGCCATGTCCAAACTAGAATTAATGGACATGCTCCACGTCAGGAAATCCAAATCCCTTAGAGCCACATGCTCCAGGGACTTAAACCTCAGCACAGAAATAAATAGGACATGCTGGAGGGACAGATTCATATCCCAGAGGCTCCCATCACTCTGGAACAAAATCCCAATCCAAGTTAGGCAGAGCCCCTCAATGACCCTCTTCAAGAGAAATCTTGACGAGTCGATGGGAGATCGTAGGTTTACCCCTGGGATCTCTTCTGTGTCCCTACTAGACAGAAGCACAGTAAACTAACCTTAAAAGGGCTAACTTCTGTGACCTACTATACAGAGGCACAGTCAACTATCTAAAAGGATGGCGAAAGCCAGACACACTCTGGCTAGGCTTATAAATGCCCTAGGGCAGATAGCCTAGTATCAACCTATGAACCTATGATGTTTGTGTGTTTACATGTGTCTTTCTTGGACAAGACTCGTTGGACTTTCACATCCATTTAAAAAGCTCTGCAGGTCAGATCTGAAGCATCTGTTAAGACATTCTTGAGGAGAGAAGGAACCAGAAAGGGAACACCTGGACTGGCTTATCTGGCTTACCCACCATTTGGGATTTTTTCTTCAAAAAAGCAAGAGAGGAATTGGAAAGGACAGACTGTGGCTGTGTTGTGCCCAAATCAATTTGAGGTACCACTAAATCTTCCTCACATGGAGTCTGGCAAAGAGAATCTTTTGTATTGTCAATATCATGTACCCCAGGACTCCCAGAATCTCTCCTGCTGAGGTCACGTCTAGATTTGAGAGGGATAGAAAGTAAGACATTAGGAACTGGATTTTTTCCCTGAGGAAGAAAGGCCATCAGGTTTGCTGTGCCCAGCAGACACCCTAGAAACACTAGGCTTTGAGAAGGTTGATGAGTGGATTTCTTCAAATAGAGAGGGAAACTTGGATGAATTAAATGATTAATTATAAGCTGTAGAACATGTGACTTTTTTAAACTGAAGTGGCCTGGATCAGAATGCTGTCTAACTAAGAGTAAATGTGGATACTGGAGTCTGCAAAATGCTACTATAGGAGCTAGGCACTTAGTCAAAACTTTTGCTGCAGTAGAATGAGCTAAGGGCAAAGCAGAAAAGTGAAAAGGATACCCAGTGACCAATATCTTATGAATTTTCTATGATCTGGAGAAGAATGCGAAGACAGACATCTTTCAGATACAAAGTAACCAAAAGGCTTGAGGAAGATTATGGGAAGCAAGCTTGGAGAGTTAACACTTTGAATTTTGGAATTTTAAAGAATGTACTGAGAATAGATAAATCCAGAATGGCTGTCCAAGCCTCCTCTTTTCCTGGGAGTAGAAAAAGTCTGGAATAAAACACTTTCCTTTTGGTGGACAGTAAAAGGTTCTTGGATTCCTTGATGGTATAATTCACACAGGAAAGGAAGAACCATGGGTTGTTGACTTGAAAGCACCTGAGGGATACAAAAATAAATGTTAGGAAAACGAGTCCAGGCCAACACAGGTTTATTAACAACAAATGAACATTTACTTAGGTTTCATCCACAAAAGGACTTCTTCAGAAACCTTCACCTGAGGGATACACCCTGTTGGACTTGGGGAGAATTCTGCAGAAGTTTAACCCGTTCTGAATGATGATTAGTACCCAAGTGTCTAATATTAATACTCTTCAAAGAGTAAGAAGACAGCGAGTGTGTCTTACTCAAAGATGGGGTGGGTGGCCAAGGTGGAGGAAAGAAGGAAGTCATAAATTGGAACTTTTGTCAGTAAAAGATCCTTTGGAGCCCTAATAGTCTGATTTACACTCCTCCCACTTTTTTGTTTGATATTTCTTCCCTTTTGGCTGTGACTTTTGCACTTTACAGAAGAAAAGATCAAAGTTGGAGGTATAGTTCATCTGGCACTTTGAAATGGGGGAGAGAAAAAGTTCCTTGAAATCCTGAATTATCTTATCCCTTTCCTGCAGATTTTGGAAAAGCTTAGCAGACGCTGGTCCAAACAGATTATCAATGGTTTAGTAAGGCATCTAAAAGTCTGGCCTAACATAATCAGGTAAGAACTTTAGATGGAGCCATGAATATCTCCTTAAGGACAAAATATGTACCTTCTGCTCAGGAAGAAACATCAAGAGCATCACAGGCACATTTGATGGAATGCCTTGCAACTTGAGTGGTTGAGTACGATCTGCAAAGCATTTCTTCTGTCAGAGTCAGGAAGCTCCGTGATCCATTTATACATATTAGCACGAATAGACAGCAAGTATCTTGTCATGTGAGTTTGGTAATTAATAGCATGGAAAGGTACAGTAGCGGAGCTGTACACTTTCGTTCTGTACATATCCATAGCCCTACTGTCCTTAACATTTGGTACTATGCATTAAAAAGGCAGTAGCCTACAGGCTTTATCAGACTCCACTGAGAGAACTGATGGATTACGTGACAAATTTTTATACAGACAATTATGAGAATCGGGCACCTTATAAAATCCATCAGATCTCAAAAGTTTTCATTTCAGGGACCCATTTTCCTTATCAACTGAAGTGCTGCATCATTTTATGAATGGTCCCCTATTTCTGACTGGTTTCCTGTGGGAGAGTGAATTTGAGAATAGGCCACTGACTCAGTATCAAAGTCATTAGAAGAATCTTCTTCAGAAGAGGTGTGCCTGTTTTTTGAGGGGTAGAAGAAAGACAGTAAACTTGAAGTGGTTGAAGAGAAATTAAGACTTTAAAAAGCCCTTGAGAAAATTTGTACCACTCTCATTGAGGATCCCTAGAAGGAGAAGTAACAGGAAGGAAGACCTACTTTGTGTTTTTTTTTTCTTTTTAGAAGTATCCAGATGTACAAGGGGAGGAGGAGAAGATCTCTGCTATACTGCCATTAGGGTACACATACATCCTCTTGGACAAGAATCTGCAGAATACCTGCCTGTCCCTCAGACAAGATTCTCCCTTTACAGCCTTGCCAGCCATCTGATTGGTTGGAAGGGATGTACCAAAAACTTGTGTCTTGTTGGAATCAGAAGTGGTCTCAGCAGCAGGAGCAGGTTGGATGGTGTACAGGTTCATTGTGACCATCAACAGAGATGCCAGACTCTGACACAGAAAAATAAACTAGTGCTTCCGTCAGTTTCTTAGGCTTCTTATGTGGCTGCTGACAGACATCCAAAAATGAAGACTCAAGAGGCCATCTTTCTTTCTGCTAGTTCCTCAAGACATTTATTTTCAATATACAAATTTAGAGAAGCTAAACAAAAAATGCTAAATAGTGAGCTCCTTAAAATTATGTTCAGATCCTAAGCAAAACAAACACTTAGAATGACCATCTTTATATGAGATCTGATGACTGCAGTCACATTTCCTTCTCCTAGATGCCATAAAAAACAGCAGTTTTCCACAAAAAAAAAATCTAAGTGAAAGGGAAGGGTCCACAATGGGGTAGTTATCTGTCCTCAATGAATGCAACTCACAAAAAGGCTGAAGGTCCTTGACAATAGTTTTCCTTCATGGACTGGCAGCAAGAACATTTTGATTATTTTTGAGCTTGTACTGATCAAGACCATTATAAAATTGCTTACAATGACATAGTAGTATGCATAGGCTGCAAGGTGGATGTATAGCATGGCAAAAGAAGCCTAAGCTTTTGCAGACTGGTTGGACATATGGTATCCTTAGCATATATCCCATTAGTAAGCAATACTGCAACACTGATCTAATGAAGAACATCACACATATACACACAAGTACTTGTATATTGTAGTGATTAAATCCAACCCCAAAATACATACCCCTGCAATGCTTGTGCACCCTAAACCTACTTATGCACATTTTCACCACATTCCTAGAGGTGCAGTTAATGACATATACTACATGACAGCCCGTGTGCACCCGCAGTCCTGTAAAATGTAGCCCACCAACTCTATCTGACAAGTACACTTTGTGCTATTAAGTAGCAGGGTGGGTTATAATGGAGAACGATGGACCACACCAGTGTTTTTGAGTAGCTCTCAGAACATTATGGCAGTTGAGTAACATCTAGGAGCTTCTGCATATCATCTTGGCCACAGCTCTCAACTTCTTTGCTCAGTAAATAGGGGCAAAGTTAAAAATAATGGGTAGAAAACCAGTCATTGTTACTCATACATCTCACTTGACCTCATTATGAGGAACATTCTTCATTTTGAGTCCCAAAAAGTCCACATTTCTCACTGTTCCACATTTGAAAAGCATATTATGCATACAGTGTTAAGACTTTTTCTAGCTAATGTCAGAGAGAGTTGACAGATATGCTGAGCAATAATGAATAGCTTTTTACTTTTATCATATGTAGTGGCAGTAGCAGTTTGAGGTGATAGAGAACACTGGAGTTTGTGTAAACATTTCCCTTGGCATTCTGTATTTGCATATACACATGGACCAGTGTTCTCCATTATTGCTGCAGGGTGTACAGGCTGCTTCAGCTGTGCATCTTGTACCTGTGTCTTCAAATTGTAAAAGTACCCACAGTGCCACTAACACAAAAAGTGCACCCTGTCCCCTTAACTACAGTAGTAAAGTGTCCACAGCAAAGCTAGATATACTCTTCACATCTACAGAAATCTTCCTGCCTCACCAGCCTTGGATGTTGATCATCTGAAATGTAACTACCAAAGCAGTGTGAGAACATTGTCAAGTATGGACAATGAAAGGCTATTCCCCTAAAAATGGAAAAGACCCTCATGGGATGATGTGGGTTCTATACTAGTAGGTAAATGGAAACGAACAGGTCAACAGAGTACTCGAGGAACACTCAAGACAGTTGAGCTGATGCAGAAAAAAAATAGCATCTACCTGCAATATGACTTGCAGATAAAATATTTTAGAAGTCTATACTTTTTTCTTTTTTGTGCAGATGTGACTGGATTTTTTTCCATGACACAGATGGCAAAATACTAGCTGGTAACATAAGCCAGTGAGAAAAATCACTTTGGTCTTGTTGGAACAAGATCACTATAAAAATTGTATTCAATGGTGCAATCACAGACTAAATTCCAAAGAAAACTCACATAACTCACATGAAACAGTTACAAAGGTTAAAAGTGTTAAGCAAAGGAACACAGTGTGGCATACCCAGTATATGAAAATACTACAGATGTAGGTTCTAGGTAAGATCCTGGATAACATCTGAAGTGATGACAACATTAAAGATTACACTTTTGGGAAGCTGAAGCAAGAGTAGAAAATATTTACAAGATATCAACAGCACTACTGTTTGTTTGACAGCTGTTTTGTTGACACAAACTACTGCAGATGTTAAATTGTCTCTGCTTGATGCTGAGAACCAAGTATGTCAGAGGGTACTATGTTGCAGATGTAGTGCAGTGTCTGAGGTCACACTGTCTGCAAAGGGTGAATAAGTAAGTTTCTTTTGTTTAAAAAATCCATCTTCTCCAAACTTGTGTGATCTCAGAGGTTATAGTACACTGATATTTACAGACAGCAATATTACATCACTATGTGATTTTTTTTTTTTTTTGCTTTGCAAAGTTTTAAGGTGACATTTTCTATTTCAGATGTTTCAGTTATAACATTTTCAACTAAGGAAGACATCATCTTTCATTGTAGCTCTAAAGAAATTACCCTTAATGGACAGATAACAGAAGCAACTGGATACTAGTTTTCACTTCAGGATGAGGCCTTGTGAAAACAATATTTTCCAAGGGAGAACCAAGTCAAAATTTTGTGAAGGATATCTTAACAGAAATCAGGAGGGACTAAAATGAAGGCTAAATATGTAATACCATGAGAGTTGTTTTTGGATGGTAAGGTGAAAGATGCTCTAATAGGGTCATCAGTGCAGAGATTCATAATCTGAATGGGGGTTTACCAAACAGGGAAGTCAATCACCTACTCTGATCTTTTTTCAGAAGTCAAACATCCCTAGGGGTGCACTTGTGTCATGCTGTAGCCACTAGATGGAGTACAGAAAGTGTGGAGGTGGAAAAGGAGCATTTGGAAAACATTTTGTTTGATATGGAATATCAGAATGCAGACTTCTATGTGGTGGATGACACAACTGAGCAGAGTTTAGCTGTCTCAGTGAAGAATGAAGTAAGCGAGTCCATTGGAGTGGTGGAGATAACAGAACTGGGGTAAGGAGGGCATACAGATGATGTTCTGTCAAAAATAATTGAGCAGGAGCTGACAGTTCTGATGTTTCATGGGGTGAGATGACAGATTACCATCCTCACCACTTCCGTAAAAGTTATGTGGAGGAGGAGTCAGGTGATGTGGCAGCAGAGAATGCAGCAGCAGAATGTATGCCACTGTGACAGAAAGTAAAAGAAGAAAGCAGAAGCAAACTGAGGAGGAGTCTGGGGGAATTGGGAGGGTGGCCTAATGGTTAAGGTGTTTGCCTTACAAACATAAGATGCAGGGTTTGAGTCTCACAAGGGATAACTGGTTAGGCTTACAATGGCTCGCAAGTGCAGTTAACTTAGTACTAATCTATGAACCTATGAACCTAATCCTTATGGGTTGGGAGGGTGGCCTAATGGTTAAGGTGTTTACTTTACAAACACAAGGTGCAGGGTTTGAGTCTCACAAGGGATAATTGGCTAGGCTTAAAATGTCTCGCAAGGGCATTTAGCTTAGTACTAACCTATGAATCTATGGTTTTGTTGTAGCAGATAATGCAGTGGTTAAAACTTACAGTAGTGACAGAGGGCAAAATGGAGATCATCAACAAACTGTAAATAAAACTTTTTAAAAAGAAGAGAAGAAGACAGATATTACATAAGGGAAAAGTTGGTAACTGTTCTGGGATTTAAAGCTGAAGAAATTTGGTCTTTTATATATATATATATATATATATATATATATATATATATATATATATATATATATATATACGGACAGAGACTTTTGTAACTTAACATTTGAATCTGAGGGACTGATGAAATGTTTGGAATGGTGTAGCAAAAAGAAGGATATTTATCCATGGAACAATTATTTGTTTTTTTTTTTTGGTGGTAACAAATGTTAAAAAAATTTACTTTGCAGTTTAGAAGTGATGTTCTGGAAAAAGATGTTAAGAAATGCATGCAGGGTTTGTATGAAAAATACAGTTGTGTAAGAACTTACCATAACAGTAGATGACCTACTAATCACTGTTGCAGTATTCCTGACTTGTTGGGCTTGCCACTGTTGATGTCTAGCCGGGGTACCAAGGCTTTACCTTCCTGATGTGGTACATTTGACTCAGGACCTCATCACGTAAGCACAGGGATATACAGACGGATGAATGAGCATGTACCTCAGACTACTTCCAAGCCAGTGGCCTGAAGACTACTGATAGGAGGAGACTGGTCAGCTAGGTGTGGTGCAACTTGAACAAGCAAGTAAATTCTACCATTTCCATGCAGCAGAGTAGAGCTTAAAGCTGAGAGGAGAAGAAAGAACCTGAAGTAAGTACGTGTAGAGGAGGAGGAGGGTGAGAAGGAATACTGCAACAGTGATCAGTAAGACATCTACTGCTATGCAAGTTCTTACACAACTGTCCTTACTGAAATCACTATTGCAGTATTCCTGACATATAGGTAATTCCCAGGGGGAAGAAAGTAGAGAGAAGGGTGGTTGGCTACTGAGTAAATGAGATGTCTTGCAGTCCAGACAGGACAGATCTTGTAAAAGCAGCCCTGGACCTGCTGAAAGCATCAATTTTGTATTGTTTAGTGAAGGTGTGCACAGAGAACCAAGTAGCATCTTCCAAGATAGACCTGATGTCCACTTCTTTGTAACATGCCACTGCCCTAGTGGAATGAGCTTTTTGGGCAGGAATGCAAGGACGTACCACAGTGAGAATAGGAAGGAGATGGCCTTTCAGATCCAAGTTCCAATAATTTGTTTGGAGACCGGACGGCCCAGCTTAGGACTCAAAGAATACAAACAGCTGGTCAGTCTTCTTGAAAGACTTAGTTTTGTCCAGATAAAAATCTCAGTTGTCTGTAACGTCCAGAGAATGTAGGATTCTTTCCCCCTATTTTGCAGGTTGGGAAAGAAGGCGGTTAGGTGAATAGCCTGTTTGAGGGATAGCTCATTCACTTCCTTAGACATGAACGATGGATTAGCCCTGAGAGTCACCTTGTACTTGTGGAAAATAAGAAAAGGTGGAATGGTCATGACAGTTTATAGCTCAGAAACTCTCCGAGCAGACATGAGTACCAAGACTAGAATAGTTTTTCAAATGCAGAACTTTAAAATGTCAGAGGATGCTGGTTCAAAGAGGGGTAATGCAAGCTTTTCCAGCACAAAATTGAGATGTCAAGGAGAAGAGATGGGTTTACTTGTTGGGTTAAGATGCAGGACTCCCCTAAGGAATAGCTTGACCTCCTCTTTGGCCATAAGTGGGTGGGGGGCTGAAAGGCAGGAAGGCACTGATGACCAACAGGTTAACTCTGATAGAAGAGTAAGCCAAGCCTGAATGAAGTAGTTTGTAAAGACATTGTAGGACAGCAGGGACCTGTGAAATTAGTGGGTCCTGACTGTGTTTGTCGCATAATAAGAAAATCTTTTCCATTTAGCTCTGTAAGATTCTCTTTTAGTGGGTCTCCTGGCTTCCTGTAGGACTTGAACAACCCTCCTCAGAGAATAGGTGCATTTGAGAGATTAGAATCTTATCATCTACAGAGTCAGGCTGAATAAGGAAACATTTGTGTGGAAAAGCAATCCTTTTTGTTGAGTGAAAAGGTCCAGTTGTAGACGCATTTTCCTGTAGTTTCTCCTTTGTCAGGTGAAATAGCCAGGCAAATCAATGTTGTCATGGCCAGAAGAAGGCCAGTAAAAGAAGCTTTGGTGCTTCCTTTTGTGCCTTTAGAAGAATTTTTGGAAGTAGAGGTAGTGGAAAGAAGGCAGACAGGAACTTCCCTGTCCACTGGAAACAGAAGGCATATGTCCTTCAGTCAGAGGGACAAGGTTCCCTGGTGCAGAACTGGCAGAGCTGATGGTTGGTTGGTGATGCAAACAGGTCTATCTGTGGTGTGTCCCACTGATGAGTGATTGTCTGGAAGACCTGTCTATTCATGGTCCATTTGTGGGGGGTCCCTCCAAGGAGCAGCTAAGGGAGTCTGCCAGCATACTGTCCTGTGAGGGAATGTATGTTGCTGTGAGGGTAATGTCCATCTGGGTAGTTAAGTTCCATGCCTCCGGAGCTAACCTGCACAACTGGTAAGTTCTGGTGCCTCCCTGTTTGAGTACCACATAATTGTGGTGTTGTCTGTGTACACTAGGAGTGGACTGGGTTTCCATAGGTGAGAGAAGGTCTGTAGTGCTTGCAGAAGATCCCACATTTCCTTCAAACGGATGTGTTCCTTCAGGAACGGTGGTTGCCATCTTTTGCCTTGTTACCAGTGTGATCTTGTCATTGCCCCCTATGCCTCGTCCGAGGTGTCTGTGTGAATTTCTTGAATGGGGGGGGGCATGAAGGGAAGTCCTGGGTTGAGACTGACTTGCTCCTTCCACCAAAGTGACTCCTTTGTGAGGCAAAAGAGGAGAGGGATCAGGGGTGTCCAAGGAGTGGTAGTGTTGGGACTACACAGATTTCATACACCACTGCATTTTCCTCATGTAAAGTCTGGCTAGGGTAAGTACTGGAATGGTGGCTGCCATGAAACCCAAAGTTCTTAGGCTGTGCAGTGTATTACAGTGGAGAAATATGGGAAGAATTTGGACAAGGTCTGAATCGTCTCCTAAGGGAAGAAGGCATGCATTTAATTTGTGTCTGGTCTGCAACCCAGGTAAACCAGGTCCCATGTAGGAAGTATGTGGGGTTTTTTTGCAGTTGATTGTGAATCCAGATTTGTCAGGAGTTGGACAGTGAAGTCTAGATATTGGAGAAGGATGCCTGAGGAGAGAGTTTTGGAGCAGCAGGTTATCCAGGTAAGGAAAGATCTGAATTCCTTGGGTGTGGCAGGATGCCACCACTGGTGCTAGACACTGTGAACATCCTTGGTGCTGTGAAAGATCAAAAGGCAAAGCAGTAAAGTGACAGTGCGATGAGCCAGAGAAATATCTGAGAAATTTCCTGCAAAAAGGATGAATAGGTATGTGTACGTAGGAATCCATCAGGTCCAAGGACATTAGAAAAGCCCAAGGGAGAAGGAATGACAAGAGAGTGGGAAGACAGAGCATTTTGAAAGCTGGTACTTTCAGGAATGTGTTGAGAAGTAAAATGTCTAAGATGGGCCTCCATTGCCCTTCTTTTCTTGGCGTCAGAAAGATTCTGGAGTAGAAACTTTTCCCTCATAAAGTCTTTTAGCACTTGTTTGATACTGTCCTGATTCAGGAGGTCTTGAATAATGGGAGCAAGTAAAGAAAGCTGGTTGTGAGGAGCATGTAGGACGCATTTCAGGAGAGGACTTTTTTCTCATGACATGGCACAACTATCCTTGATGATGGACATAACTCATTTGTTTGTGGTAATTGTTTCCCAAAAGGCCAGAAAGAGTGATAGTCTTTTGGAAAGAGGGGTAAGGGGACTGAAGGCAAGGGAGGGGGTGTTGTGAAGGTAGTCACAGATTCTTATTTCCAAAGGGAGGCCTCCTAGATGAAAGTTCCCCTATGGAGTCTCTCAGATTACCTTTACCTAATAGCTTTCCTGGGTTTTTGAGTTGTCCTAGGATCCTTTTTGAGGAAGGATGTAGACTTGGATTGGTATTTCTTATGCCATCTAGGAACTAAGGAAAGTAGAATTTGCCTGTAGTCTTTAATATATTTACCTTGGTCTTGGAAGTCTTGAAGAGTTTTCTACATGTTTTGACATGAAGTCCTCAGGAAATGGCTGGGTGCCTGGCCATGCATACCTTCGAATAACAGACCCAGTAGGCTGCTGCCCTAGATGACACACTGACAATATCATAACTGCATTTAATGCTGTGTCTGACTATTTGAGTGGCCTGAGAAACTAGATTTGGCTTTTGTTGCTTTGATTCTGTAGTTTGAGGGTCCATCAAAACCTTATTCAAGGACTGAAGTACAGAAATCAAATATTTGGTCATTTGTGTCTGATAGTTATTTGCCCTAAAAGCTATTTCCCCACCTATCCATAGTCTTACTGTCCTTGTCTGTAGGTACATCATTATCACTGAGCAGGAGCTTAGAGGGTTTGTATGAAGAAAGAAACACTGCAGAAGGATCAGCCCCAGAATTCTTGTACAAATATTTAAGGTCATCAGATCCCCTATAAAACCCATTTGGTCTTTTTGGGGCTTGTGGCTTCACAGTCAAGTGCTGAAAAGGTTGACTGGAAAGCCTCAAATACAAGAGGGACTGGGGAAGGGGCAGAAGTGCCCATTTCCAAGAGGTTGTAGTACTTTTTTTGTATGTCAAAAATCTGTATACATTGCCATTCAAAATGTTACATCAAATTTTGGATAGTTTCTCCTAAAGAAGCTTTCTCAGAAGGAAAATCTGGATCAAGGGAATTGTGGGTAGGTTGTTTGATATCTGATGAAGTCCTGTGTATTGGTGAGAAAATGCAGTGAGTCAGTTAATGCGTTAAAGGATTGTATTGGGATAAACAGTTTATTTCTGCCTTTACTTCTGGGTGCTTTTCTGGACCTCCTACAGTGCCTGTTGTAGTTTTTTTTTGTGTTGCCACTTTTTAGGTGTTCTTTGGCACTGAGTTCCTTCCTTTGGTTCTGGTTACTTATGGAGGACTTTGAGGTCCAGACTAACCTTCCTACTGGGGAAAGTTCCCCGGAGAATTTTGGTGGAGAAATTCGTCGTTCTGGGTGTCTTAACCCAGCTAATGAACTTACTTTGCCACAATCACCAGGGACTGGGAAAGACTGTTTCTATTGGAACGATTCCAGGAAATCAGGAAATGATGCAAGGAGAAGTTTCATACATGAGAGGTCATGAACCACAAATGAACACTGAGAGTAATGGTGGCATCCTATTTGTAGGTGCACCAGCGAGTTTAGAGTGTGTTGGACTTCCCAATATTTTTAGTACTTTACCAGACAGACAGTCCACAAATGGCAGTAACAAGAGTTCAGCAGAAGGTTCAGCACCTAAAGAAAAATAGACTAAATGAAATGGTGACCGTTTTGTTAGTTCTGCTTCTAAAAATTCTAATGTTAACCCTGATTCCTCCCACCTGTGGGGAGACTGGTTAAACAGTAAATATTCATTTGCTAATGACGGAAATTGTTGGATGTATTAGGGTGAAACTGTTTCATATTGTACTAATGTCAATAAATTGCATGATTTTATGCTTAAATACAAAACCTTAGGTAAAGACAATGAATATTTGAAAGACTGTATTAACGGAGGTGTGGTACCTAAAGAATGTAGAGTTTATAAGTATCCTAATAATGTGATTGAAGGCTCTGAATTTCATCTACAGCTTCTTAAGATTTTTGACACGTGGTTTTGATATCATGAGAACTATAATTAAGCAAACACCTTTTGAATAGACTGAATGTATTAATAAATGTATTATTAATGATTTAGTTTATACAGTAGATGAAGAAGGGGAGAGATATGATTGTATTAAGACCAATACAGAGAAAAAAGTGTTCTTTTCTAATCAAAAGGAAATATAAAAAACTTGAGAGACGGGGTGGAATATGAACAGGGGCATAGTTACCCTAAGCCTAGAGTCCCCAAGGGCCCCCGTTTCCAGTATGATAGGGTTGTTGACACACCCTTGAATTAAGAGGCTTATGATCAACAGGGAAAGGAAGGGAAAGATATTTCTAGGAGACAGAGTCACATGAAAGTTATGACAATAATCAATTTGATATTTACCACCCTTTAGAACTTCTTCCTATAAGGAAGTTGGAAAGGTTAAAGAACAAAAATACAGTTTATTACAACAACAGGGGGAGGACACCACCTGGGAGGAGAGTTAAAGTGAGAGATTGTTGATTAAGGGAAATGGAGAAGAAATACCTCAGAAGGGGTCCTTGACTAGAGAAGAACAGATTTTGCAAGATGGTTACAAATTCACCTACAGCAATTTTGATATATTTAACTATAGTTGTGAAACAAATACAACGTATTTTATTCACTAAGGATCCTAAGTTTATTCCTAACAAGAAGAGTGACATTAGTAATGTGTTAATAGATTTGAAATTATTTTTTAGGAAGAAAAATTTAGAACTCATGCTTTTAGACAATTATACATAGGGGTATTCTGGAAGGATGCTTAAAAAGAAAAGCATTTTTAACCCATCAATTTACCCCCAACTTAAGAATTTTGAAACTGTACTAGAGAAGGATCTTAGAGAAGCTTTGCACCATAATAAAATATTCCCTAACCTCCCTCTTGAAGAAAGGCTTTTACTGGAAGAATTAGAAATAGTACACAAATTACGGTTATGAAGCCAGATAAGGTGGGTGGGACAGCATTGATGGATAATATGCTCTATGTGGGTAAAATGTTGGCTATTTTGAATGATGAAGACAAATACTCTAGGGTTTCAAAAATGAAGTAAACGTGGCTAGTTACAAAACAGATTTTACTCTTAAGGGATATTTATTTGCAGGTAATGATATACAAAGATACTTTTAATTATTTGTGGATAGAAAGACCTACCATGCCATCTATTTTTGGAATTCCCAAAGTCTATAAGAATGTGGTAGATCCCCCACTTAGGCTCACTGTGAGAGTCAATGGGTTGAAGACCTACTCATTAGTAAAATATGTGGACAATAAACTAAAGAATATATGGACTGAACATGCTGAGATCTTAAAAGACTCATGAGATTTCCTAAAAAGTAATAGAGCTGAGCTGAATTATATGATGAGGAGTTGATTTTTGTGATGACAGATATTGTAGACTTATTTTCTGATATACCACACCATACTGGGCTTGAATGGTTTAAAGAAGCTCTAGAGCACATAAGAGGCCTGAATGATAATGAATTTAGGGTGCATGTTGAAGTAATGGAGTTAGTACTTAAGAACAACTTTATTCACTTTGATGGTGAATACTACAAACAGGAAAGCAATGTTGCTCCCCCACTTATGCGAAAATCGTACTACAGGTTTGGGAACAGAAATTTGTGTTCAATTCTCCATTTGGTAAATATTTAAAATACTGTAAATGATATCTGAATGATATATGTATTTTTGGAGTGACCCAGAAGAAAAAAGTTAGAGAATTTATAGAGTACATAGGTTCCACCACAGATTTTCTTAAGTTCATTTATAATATTTCCAAAGATTCAGTGAATTATTTGGAAATAAATATACAGAAAGTTAAATGCCCACGAGGATTTAAATCTAGCGTATACCAGAAAGAGACATATTCTAACTCCTACCTTTACTATACTAGTGCTTATCCTTGTAGGCAAAAGAGAAGCATTGTCATGTACAACTCATTAGGGCATCGAGAATGACCACTAGTGAACAAGATTTTAGCAATGAATGTGCACTACTAAAATATATATTTTTGGAGAGGAAATGCCCACCATTATTGGTGGAAAAAGTACTGAAGGAGGTTAAGGAAGGTAGAAAAGAAAAAAAATGCCCATATTTTAGGTAAAGAATTTGTGAGTACCATTGTATCAGAACATCAGGGGCCCTAGTTTTGAATTACAACTGTGAAGCAAACCTTATTAAAAATACTACTATGGGCAACTGGGAGAGATTTGCTAGCCTTTCAGATTTAGACCCAATTTTTAAGCATCCTATTACATTTGTTTTTAAGAAAGAATGCAACATTAAGGATATTTTAGAGCATGATAACTATAAGCGTAAGATTTCTAACAAGAGAAGCGTTGGTATATCTAAGTGTGGAGCTTATGCTCAATGTACCTTTGTATCGAACATTGAAACTGTATATGTTAAAAGTAGGATAACATATAGAGGCTAGAACCTTTATGAACTGTGATAGTGCAGGAGTTATTTATCTTGCTTTGTGTCAAAAATGTGATACACTTTATGTACGAAAAACTGAGCGCAAGCTTAAAAGAAGGATATATGAACACATGTATGAAATTGAGGCTAAAGAAGGCATGAACACTTTATTCAAGCATACCTTACTTTGTAAGCAGGAAACATTTACTTTTTTTTTGTATTAGAACAAATAGTACACAACCCTAGAGGGAAGACCATGGAGGACAAGGATAGAATACAGGGAAATATATTGGCAACTTTTTCTTGAAGCTAACAGAGTCCCTGGTTTAAATGAAAATGTCTCCCTTGCCCCTGTTCTTAAACTTAGAGCAGCCAGATTAGTGTCTTTATTATGCCCGCACTAGGGACATAAGGGTGTTTACTTAATGTTTTAATTTGACTTTTTAGTAGAAGTTCCTTCATTACAACACTAGAGGGGGTAGTGGTTCATGTTTCATTGCATTCTGAATGTATTTGTGATTATGCTTATATTAACTTATTACATTTTTTTACATGAATGGTAGGAAGAAATTTGTATTTTTATGTATGTGTCTATTTATGTAGCATAAATATCTTAAAGAGATTTTTTTAGAATGTTTTAACTATTTGGAAGTGTGGGTTAAGTTTGAAATTGTCATTTTGAAACTACCTTTTTTCAAACTGTTTTAATGGTGATTTGTTAATTAGAGTTAATTAATTGTAAGTGTATTTAAAGACATGTGGGTAGGTTGTTTGATATCTGATGAAGTCCTGTGTATAGGTACAAAAACACGGTGAGTCAGTTAACGTGTTAAAGGACTGTATTGGAATAAACAGTTTATTTTTATTTATTTATTTTACATTTGTTGACCGGGCTAGTCCAGCTGGATACATGTCCATTTTCAGCAGAGGCCCGGGGAGAAAAGCTCCTCGAAAGCAAAGTACAATATTATATCTACCTCCTGAATGCCTTTACTTCTGGGTGCTTTCTGGACCTCTTACGGTGCCTGTTTGTTTTTTGTTTTTTTTAAAGTATCTTTCACCTTAGGTCCAGACAGTGCTGGGACCATTGAAGGAAGCCCTGGCAAAGGATGCCTTGAAGCTCTCCACAAAATCACAAAGAAGCATCCAAGGGTGCTGGCAAATAGCACTGTCAGTGCCTACTTCCCTTGATGTGTCATCAGCTGCCTTGGATAACAGTCACATGAAAACGTAGAACACTGATTGAAAAGAAGATAGCTGTGATTCTACAGTTGTTTGTATATTGGAAGGCAGATTACCCAAAAAGCACTTGCAGAGTTCTTTAATCAAGTCCCTCTGAGAGTCATATGGGTTAGGCAGTTCAGTGCACAAACAGCAAAAGTAGCTGAAGCAGTCTGTCTTCCAAACCTGTTCAACAGCCTGGACTCCTTGTTAGGGGGATGGACTCAGTTCCTCTCTTTGGAAAGCTCCTTCTTAGTGGCTGCCGCTACCACCATGGCATCTACAGGAGGACTCCTGATCCAATGCAGCCTGTTCCAGGGGGATACAAGAATTCTGTCAGGCTTCCCAGGAATCACAACCACCACATCAAGTTCCTTCCAAGCTTACTGCAAGACTGAATTAGTGAACTCATCAGCAGGTGGGACCATTCAGGAGGTAGATAAGCCAACCCCAAAAGCCTAGAGGAATACCGACTCCCCAAGGAGGGGGCTTTGGTGGACTAACCCCCTCTTTGCTTCATCAATTTGAGAATGCCTTTGAAAGCAAAGTCTTCCAGAGGGGACCTTAGGGATACCTCCCCTTCTTCAAAGTCAGTATCTTCATTGAGCAACTCCTGAAAGCAGTCAATATGCCTCCTCTTTCGCATCTATTTCCCGTGGCTTTACCTGGTAGGCTGGGTTCAGAGAAGGTTTGGTACCGGAGGAGAAACTCGCCAGGCAAGCGCTCTCAAGACTTACTGAAGTCAGCTGTCCCCATCTGATAGGATGAGCTAAAGAAGGAAAGACAGGGTCTGAGGTAGGTCAGGATGGTGCTGAATGGGTATGACACCTCCTTTCTCGACCTGGAGAGAACCCTCTGAAATGTTTCAAAGCTGAAGTCAAGACCAGTGCCGGGGAAGACACATTTGGATCTGAGGAGACAAAAGATGGAATGTCCCTGGCTGCAATCTAGCTTGGCTTTGAGGCAAACAAAGGAACTGAGGAGTCCAGGGCTGAAGCATTTAAGGGGCAGAGATGGCTCCAAAAACATCGGAGTCGACCGTGATCCCCGTACCTCACTCTTGATCTCTTGGCTCAGAGAACCCTCACGATGCAAAGGAGTCTGAGTCAAAAGGGTGAGGGAAACTGTCAGAGTTGCAGCCAAACAAGTTCTTGGCTCTGACAAGGGCCTCTCACAGGCATCACTCAGAAAGCACAGTTTTGTACCTACCATAAATGTAGATGTTCGAGTGTTCACACTGCTGCAGTCATCACACTTGGGTTATCCTGCCATCAGGCGGTCCCGCAGTCAGCCAGAGTTCCAAAGTCTTGGTCCGGCGTCGGTTACTGTCGCTTCTTCCCTGACGTCAGTGCACCAGGGGTATATAAGATGCATCCGACGCCATTTTCTTCAGTTTTTCTTGCCCCAGATGTCAGGTGCCCCCAAGTAGGTAGGCAATACATATAAAATAAAAACAATACCTTCAGTTACAAGCAAATACATCACAAAGGTTGTATAGGACAGAAAGGTATAGATAAGGCCAGCTAGTTCAGAGGGGATAGAGGGAGGGTAACCTGGACTGCAGCAGTGTGAACACTCGAACATCTACATTTATGGTAGGTACAAAACTGTACTATGTTCATCGTGTTACACTGCTGCAGTCATCACACTTGGGTAGAATCCCAAAGCTAAGGTTGGGTGGCTGGTCTATAAAGAGTTAGGCTTGGCTAGGAGACCCTGCAGAACTGCAGTGGCAAATCCTGCTCTGGATTTAGAGTAAAGAGGCAGGTGGTAATGCTTGGTACAGGTGTGCATTGAACTCCAAGTTGCAGCCTCCAAAATTTCCTTGGTAGGTACTCCTCTGAGAAAGGCCGCTGAAGTGTCTGTAGCCCTGGTGGAATGTGGCCTAATGCTATTTGTGACTGATTTTCCATGCTGTGTGTAGCAGTATCGAATACAGTGTACTATCCATTTGGATATAGTCTGCTTTGAGATAGCCTTGCCCTGTGATCCTGCAGCATATGCTACAAACAGTTGCTCAGTTTTCCAGATAGCTTTTGTTTTGTCCAAGTAGAAGCGTAGCTGCCTGTGTATGTCCAAAGAATGCAGAAGTTTCTCCCCTTTATTCTGGGGGTTTGGATAAAAAGTTGGCAAATGGATGGTTTGGTTAAGAGCCACACTAGATACAACCTTTGGCATAAAGGTAGGGTTTGTCCTTAAAGAAACCCTGTCCTGATGAAAAATTATAAAAGGTTCCACTGCCATTAATGCCTGTAGCTCTGAGACTCTTCGTGCTGAAGTTACTGCCAGGAGCAGAGCTGTTTTCCATGATAAAAATTTTAGATCGGCTGTATTGGATGGCTCAAAAGGTGGCAGGGTCAGTTTTTCCAAAACAAAATTGAGGTCCCAAGTTGGTGTTGGTGCTCTCCGGGGCGGTCTTATGTTTTTAGCCTCTCTGAGGTACTGCTTTAGCAAGGGATGAGAGAATAAAGGAGGATCCGTGTTGTAATGTGCTGAAATGGCAGAGGCGTGGATCTTAATTGATGAGAAGGATAGGCCTCTCTCCAGCATCTCAGTTAAGTACTGTAAAATCTGAGGAAGGTTTGGAACAAGAGGGTCAAGGCTTTGAGCCTGGTTCCAGGCGCAGAATCTCTTCCATTTTTCTGAGTAAGCTTTCCTGGTGCTAGGCCTCCTGGCCTCCAAAATGACATCCATAACCGCTTTAGAGAGAGGTGTTGCCTGTTTGACTAATAAATCTGCCATGCAGCCAGGTTTAGGGTTTTGAGCTGACTGTGCAGGATCTGATTGTTTTGTTGAGTCAGGAGGTGTGGAATTTGAGGCAAAATCCATGGTGGGCCTTGAGCTGGGTTCCTTAAGATAGGGTACCAGTGCTGACGTGGCCAGTCTGGAGCAATCAGGATCATCTGTGGTTTCTCTTGTCTGGCTTTTAGGAGTACCTTTGAAAGGAGAGGCGGGAAGGCATAAACTTTTAGGTTTTTCCAGCTGAACAAAAGAGCATCCACTTTCCATGCTTGTTTGTGATGTCCTTGTGCAGAATTTTTGTAGTTGGCAATTCAGTGGGGAGGCAAAAAGATCTATGTCTGGGCACCCCCATTTTTGCGTTACCATGCTGAAGATTTCTGGATTCAATTTCCATTCGTGAGGGTCCA
Organism: Protopterus annectens; assembly: GCF_019279795.1. NCBI lineage: Eukaryota > Metazoa > Chordata > Ceratodontiformes > Protopteridae > Protopterus > Protopterus annectens. The sequence continues at coordinate 1,725,462,253 of NC_056726.1, forward strand.
TGACATTTCTGCTTAGATCGTCTGCCAGAGTATTTTTCTTTCCTGGCAGGAATTGTGCTTGCAGGTGAACTTGGTACGTTAGAGCTGTGTTCCACAAGGTCATGGCTTGCCTGCATAGGGGGGTAAGAATGAGTGCCCCCTTGCTTGTTTATGTACCACATTACTGTGGTGTTGTCTGTCTTTAATAATAATTGTCCTGGATGAAGAAGGTCCTTGAAAGCTGTTAGGGCATTCTGAACAGCCAACATCTCTTTTTGATTGATGTGAAGATGCATCTGGTCTGTGGTCCACTTGTCCTGAATGCATTTTCCTGCCATGTGTGCTCCCCAATAAAAAATAAAAACGAGTGCAGAAGCAGCCAGAACAATTTATTTGACAAATATATTAAAGAGCTTTTTCATCAGCATTAATAGCTGACTTCCTCAGAAATGACAATGAATAAACCACTTCTTCTTGTGCTAAAGTAGTGGATAGTATTCTTCTGAAATATGTAGTAAAGGAAGCCCAAATATGTAAAGATTCATGGACATTCCTTGGGAATATAAGAGCTGTCGACTACAACCCCCACATCAATTTTTTGACTATAGATGTGAGAGATTTGTATAGTAGTATACCACACATTGCACTTGAATGGGTGACCCTTGCTTTAAAGAAACATAATGCTCCTGACAGGGAAATTTACCTTGTTCATAGGTTCATAGGTTCATACTAGGCTATCTGCCCAAGGGCATATATAAGCCTAGCCCATAGTTATTTGGCTTTCGCCACCCCTTTAGTTTGGATAAAACTATGCCCATTATTTTGCTGTGCCTCTGTCAAGCAGTGACACTGAAGTAATCCCTGGGGTATATCTGCGATCCCCCATCCATTGGTCAAGATTCCTCTTGAACAAGGCCAGCGAGGTGCTCTGCCTCACATGTACCGGGATTTTGTTCCACAGCATAGGGAGTCTCTGGGTGATGAATCTGTCCCTCCAGCACGTTCTATTAATAAGTACTCAGTGATCTTGTCCTTTCTTATTACTTCTTTATGTCCTATAATGACTTCTTTTTACAGAAAGTGGGAGTGGCAATGGGGTCTCCTTGTGGTGGAAGTATAGCCAACTTAGTTATGGCACATTGGGAGTCTGAATTTGTATTTTCTAATAACAGCTACTATTCTTGATAAGTTTATTTACTATACTAGATTTCTTGATGACATTTTTATTTTGATTAATGTGAATGATGACACAAGTAAATTGGTTTTACAATACTTTAATAATACTACTAATTTTTTAGAGTTCACACACTCATTTGGGACTGATAGTATTGCTTACCTTGATGTACTCTTAAGTAAGAATTACGAGTACAATTGCTACACTGCAAGGATATTTTGTAAGAAAACTTATTCAGACACTTTTTTACATTTTACTAGTTGTCACCCCTTTTCTCAGAAAAAGTCGGTTGTCAAAGGCCAATTAGTAAGAGCCGCTAGGATGGTCAGTTTGGATGACGACTTTTTTGAGGAATGTGTAGTGCTCAAAAATATGTTTCTATCATGAGGTTATCCTGAAGGCCTCTTGGATAACCTAATACATGAAACCATGGATAAGAGAAGTCAGAACATTTACCAACCTTTACTCCCAGTTATTAACACCACGGCCCCAGGCACCCCTGATCTGGTGATCCATTCTAATGATAGTAGTATACACGAATCAGAGGAAATTACAGCTGTTCGTACAAACAATACTAATACAACTTATTTTATTACAACATTTAGCACGGGAAGTAATATTTGTATTGACATAATTAACAAGAATTGGGAATTGTTTAAAATGAATCCTACTATTTTTTGGAAAATTAGGCGATAGACCTAAAGTCGCCTTTAGGATAGGGAAGAGTATAAAATCTGTCCTTGAGGGTAGTAAACCCTCAGTAGTCCGTAATGCAGGTATGTTGAAGTGCCAAAATTGTAATTATTGTAGATATGTGGAAGAAGCAACTTGTTTTGAGTTAAATGGTACTTCTTACAAATTAAAATTGAAATTTACCTGTAATTCTACCTTCGTTATTTATTTAGCTAGATGCACATTATGTCCGGTCTTCTATATTGGTAAGACCGAAAGGAGACTTAGGGATAGGATATATGAGCATCTATATGCTATGAAAAAGTCCAAACTTGATAATGCTCTAGCTAAACACGTTTCTGTTTTCAATAATCATACATTTAAATTTTTAGTCACTGATCAGGTCAGTTGTGACAGTAGGGGGGGACCGAGACCTCTCAAGTTGGAAGAAGCTGAATTAATTTGGCAAGTCAGGTTAAATGCGTACAGTTATCCAGGAATTAATGATTTGTGTTCAATTTCAAGTCTGTTAAAATTGAACAGTCTTAAGAGATGAATTTTAGCCTTTAGCTCTGGTAACATGTTCTTCCTTCTTTTTTTGACTACATTTTATATTTTTTTATTACAATAGTGTTTTAGTGGAGTCTATTTTGACCTTATGCTGTTGACTCACTTATTTGTCACCCACTGGCTACTTGTTATAAATACACACCTACAAATAATTTTATGGGTATTATATGTTACATATTTATGTTTGACTAATATTTTAATAATGTTGATGCTTTTTAGAAATTCAACTGTTTAATAATAAGTTTTTTTTTCTTTTTTTAATGTGCTATTGATAGGTACTACATATTTTTAACGATATGTTAATGAATTGAGTTTGTTTCTTTAAATTGATTGGGAAGGTTGTTCAGCATCCTACGTAATAATTGGTACCTAATTTGAAACTTTTAAATGCGTTGTTGTGGTTTATTCATTGTCATTTCTGAGGAAGTCAGCTATTAATGCTGACGAAAAAGCGCTTTAATATATTTGTCAAATAGATTGCTCTGGCTGCTTCTGCACTCGTTTTTATTTTTTATTAGTTTTATCGCCTGTTCTTAGGTCTTGTTTTATATGTGCTCCCCAGGCGTAATCCGAAGCATCTGTTGTTAGAGTCTGCCTGGCTGTGGGTAGGGTGAAAGGCTGACCCTTGTTTAGGTAACATGCCTGTGCCCACCATCGAAACTCCTGTTGTAGGCAGGGAATCATTGGTATTACTGCTTCTAAACTGTGAGAGTGTGGAGTCCAAACACTTTTTAGGTACCATTGTAGTTTCCTCATATGCAGTCTGGCATATGGTATTAGTAGTATGCAGGATGCCATGAATCCCAGGGCCTGCAGAATTTGTCTTGCAGGGAGATGGGACTTTTTTGCCAGTAATTGAAAATATTGAGTTAGTTGAACCTGTTTGTCTGACATGAGGTAAGCCATCTGGGCTGTTGTATTTAAGCTGGCACCCAGGAATATAATCTGTTGTGAGGGCACTAGTTTTGACTTCTTTTCGTTTACTGTGTACCCTAGAGAAGTTAGCAACCTTTTTACAAACGCCAGATGCTGTAGAAGAATGTCCTTTGTCTCTGCTTGAATGAGGCAGTCGTCCAGGTATGGATATATTTGAATTCCTTTTTGTCTGCAAAAACAATTACTGGTGCCAGGCACTTTGTGAAGACCCTGGGCGCAGTAGATAAGCCAAAGGGCAGTGCAGAGAATTGGTAGTGCATTGTACCAGCTTTGAATCTGAGGTATCTTCTGCAATTTTGCCTTATAGGGACATGCAGGTATGCCTCTTTGAGGTCCAGAGTAACAAGCCAAGCGTTCTTGCCCAGCATGGGTAGAAGCTGCTGTAATGTCAACATTTTGAATTTCGGAATATCCAGGTAAGTATTTAGAATTGAAAGGTCTAGAATGGGCCTCCAGGCCTTGTCCTTTCTGGGGACCAAGAAGAGTCTTGAGTAAAATCCTTGTCCTTGTTCCTGCTGTGGTACTTTTGAATAGCTCTCATGTCCATGAGGGCTGAAATTTGTTTTTGTGCCTTTGCCCATTGATTTTGTGGCAGGTCTGGCATTCTTTTTAGCCTTGGTAAAGTATGAAAGTGGAACCTGTAACCTTGAGACACAATATTTAGAACCCATTTGTCTTGGGTGATTGCCAGTTTTGAGAAAAAAGTGCTAGTCCCCCCCCCCCCCCCCCCAAGGGGGCTTCCAAAATGGAAGTGCTTGGCGTACGAAGGGGAAAGTCATTGTGACTGTTTCATGTAAGATTGAGACTTGTCCTCACCTCCTTTTGGAGTTGAGGTGCCCCACTGTTGTTGTCTGTTTGAGCCTTGGGGTTGAGATATGCCTCTTGGGCGTCTGTATCTGCCTCTCTGTGGCTTGTCTGACACTGGAAAGGACCAATTTTTTGTAGGCCAATTTCTGCTAAATCGAGGTGGCTGTACCTGTAAGAAATCCTTGACTGTTTGCATATATTTAGCTTTATCCTCCATTTTCTTTAACACCTCTTCTGCCTTAACACCAAACAAGGTATCATGCTGTAAAGGAGTATCCAATAATTTTGCCTTAACATGATCAGGTAAACTCTGTTCTTTTAACCAAGCATGCCTTTGAATCACTGAACCTGTAACTGCGGCTCTACAAGAGGCCTCTAGAGAATCAAAACCACATTGCAGAGTATGTTTTCCCACCTGTTCAACTGCATGCAATAAATCCTGCATTTCTTTACAATCAGAAGCTTCTCAGCTTGCAAGCATTTTCTGTTTTAACTGAACCATTAAATATTGTTGGTACTTAAGCATGTGAAACTGGCAATTTAAAGCTCTTACTGCTAAAGTTGCAGAAGTGTATACTTTCTTCCCCCATCTATCCGAAGCTCTGGAATCTCTGTCAGAGGGTACTGGATTGTTTGCAATGGAAGCCTTAACCCCTTTTGGATCATGGGAAATAGTTTCTGTATCAGCAGAAGGGTTTTTATAAAGAAACTTGTGGAGTCAGGAACTCTGTAGTACCTATCTGGCTTGGCTGGTGCAGGGGGCAAGGAATTGGGAGATAAGCTGGATTCAGAGAACACATCATCCACAATATCTAGCACAGGCGGAATAGCCAGGGGCCTGTGCTGAGGCAATAAAAGGAAATCTCTGAGCCTTTTCTTAGATTCTGAGTAATCCTGACTTTCCCAATGGAAATGCTCCCTCATGGTATGTAAAGTTTCCCCAAAAGAATAATCCTCAGGAGGAGAGGCTGAAGGGATAGATTCTTCAGCATCAGAGTCCTCATAGGGGGGTAGAGAGTACCCCTGGTCTGAAGAGGAATCAGAGGAAATGGAAACCTGATCAGAGGAATCATAGTCTGTATCCTGCCTAGGCCTTTTCTCAAGAGGGAGATGGGAACCCCTGATTAGACTAATGAGGTCTTCGGCCATTTTAAGCATCTGTTTCGTAGGCATGGAGGCTTGTCCAGGAGAATGCTGTACTTGTCTCTTTGTCTTTAGTGGTACTTTTGTCTTGGCTGTTGTTTTAATGGTAAGTTGTGAAGGTCTGAAAACACCCTCAGAAGCCGAAGCCTGCTCAGCGGCTCCGGACCCATCTGAGGGATTAGTTTCCGTAGGCCCAATACCTTGAGTTTCCAGAGGCCTAGTTGTCTCCACATGGGAGTCGGAGGTGGCCTGTGGCTCTGAGGTAGTGGGTGTCAGGGGCTGTGAAAGCGCTTCACTGAGAACCGGCGACTGGCCAAAAGAGACTTCGTCGTCGGTTTTGGACCTCGGATGTCTGTCTTTATCCTTGTCCTTGCGTTTTTTCGGTATTGCGGTCGTCGGTTGATCTGACGGCATAGTATAATTGAACCTTTGGCCAAAGCAGTGCAAAGCAAATTCAAAACGTCTTTTAATAGTACATTTGTTAAATCTAGCACAAAACTGACAACTAGTGACGTTGTGATCAGGGCCTACGCATGGAATACAGTAACAGTGGAAGTCCTTATGAGGTATTTGCTTTCCACAAGAAATACGATTATTAACTTTTTCTGACATCGGTCTGAAGCAAGAAAAAAGTTTCCCCAATGAGGTACTTAGCTTTATTGAAAACTTTGGATCTGAAATTCGACTTTGAAAATCTCAGGAGTTGGCCGACCGGCACTTGCAAACTGCTTCTGCTTCGTACACCGTGCGGCAAGAAAGACTGAAGAAAATGGTGCCAGATGCATCTTATATACCCCTGGCGCACTGACGTTAGGGAAGAAGCGACAGCAACCGACGCCGGACCAAGACTTTGGAACTCTGGCCGACTGCGGGACCGCCTGACAGCAGGATAATCCAAGTGTGATGACTGCAGCAGTGTAACATGAACATCTATGAGCACTAGATCTGATGGCCAGACAGGAGAAAGAGAAATCCATAAGGAAGCTGTTAGGATCCGAACTTGAGCTCCCAGTGGGGGGATGGTGCCAGGAGGAACCCCATCTGAATCTGTGTATTAAGAAATGTTTGCATCATCCTATTGATGTCAGCGTCTGAAAGGCTTCTTAACGAATGAAAGGACCTGAATGAAGATGCCACCAAAGGAGGTCTTGCAGTATAGGAAAGTGCAGCTGAAAACTGGCCGGCACTGAGAGGCGATCTCTGCTTCACTTACAAAGCCATGTCTGACCCAGCTCTGTTACAAATGCTACATCTAAAGAAATCCCAATCCTTCCACACCACACACTCCACAGACCTAAACCTCATTACCACAATCAACAGAACATGCTGGAGGTACAGGTTCCTCACCCAGAGACTGCCCATGCTTTGGAATAGACTTCCCATACATGTCAAGCAGAGCACCTCGCTGTCCCTCTTCAAGAGAAATCTTGATGAGTGGATGGGTAATAGAAGGTTCACCCCAGGGATCACTCCAGTGACTCTACTTGATAGAGTCACTGGGAACTAACGCCGGGCTGCACGATGCCAGGGCACTTCTATGGGCTAGGCTTGTAAAGGCTCCAGGGCCATTAGCTTAGTACACAACTATGATGGTGACAGAGAACGGATCAGAGTTTGTTCCTGTCCTGAAATCAGATCAGAGTTTCTTAGAGTCTTTGGCACCATCCCAAAAGGGTCCAACAGATCAGGGGGGATCTCTTCCAAGTCTCCTCCTCCTGTTTCTTTCTCCCTTTTTTGTTTTCTTTAATTCTCTCAGTCTCTCTCTATCCTTCTCTTCAGATGTCTTGGACTTGTCTGGTATCTTCAGAAGCAGAAGTTGAAGAGGTCAAATCTCCCACTTGTCAGCAAGGAGACCTTTAAAGACTAACTTGTTTCTCCTGTCAATTAGAGCCCTGGCTTCAAAGGAAGCACAGAACTTGCATTCAAACATCTAAGTAATCATGCCCAAACAGTAGAAACACAGGGTGTGTGGATCGGGTCTATATTATGATATCCCATGCTCAGAAGAGCGAACGACACATAATCGACCCCATGTAAGCGAAAGATTACAACGTTGAAACCTCAGAACAGCGATTTTTTTTCCAAGGGAAAAAATCACTGTTCTGAAACAAACAAAACAAAACTGTAAAACATTAAATAATGTGGGGGGCTTCACCCCCACACCCCCCTACTTAAATATACCAACTCCAAGATCGCACTACAGTGTTGAAAAGGCAAAGTAGCGAAAGCTGCCAAAAAATTCTTTCCCAGGGAAAGAATTCGCTGAAAAGCCACTTCGCTATTTTGCCTTTTCGCGCTTTTCAGTTCGACAAAGACACATTTGACAACCTGCATCTGCAACAGCATAATAGGGAGCCTGTGGATCTTATGGGGTGATTTTGTGTCCCCAGGTACTACACTTTTTAAAGCCAGAGGCCTTGTCAGACATAAAGGGAGCGCACAGGTTCACAGTGGAATGCCAAAAACAGGCAGAAAAATATCTAAAGTATCACTTAAGGCCTTCCGTCAAACACCTAACAAGAGTACAATAGATATTACAAATATAATAGATAAATATCATTTTTTGTTTTGCTTTGAGTAAGAAAAAAAGAGTGGGAAGAAATCTCCAAAAAAAAAAACTTAAAGAAATAAGTTAAAATAAAAAAAAAGTAGAAAAATTAGCTAGAGTAGCTACCTAGGAGCTAACAGAAACAGTAGAAACTGAAACACTGTTTAAATCCACAGAAAGAAATCCTGCAGTCTAAGGCTTCAGTGCTTTCCACATTTTGGACCATCAAATGCATAGACAGGGACAAAAGATGGAGGATTCTCAATCTACATTAGCAGCAAGTAGAACTTTGGTTAGACAGGACAATGCCTTGGAATTTATCCACATGCAAATCACCATAGAAAAAGTCTCATACCATATCATAGCAAGGTACAGGTCACCCTCTTTGACCCAGAATCCCATAGGTCATACCTAAACCTACTGGAGACGCACCATTAAACCAAATGTCCTATTCATGGGAGACTAACTACCCCTCTACATACATACACTGCCTCAAGCCCACAGGCACAAAGATTCCTAGACTTTATTTAAACACAAACACCCTTGACCAGATACTGATCACACCCACCAGAGGTTCAGACATAATGGATCTGGTACTTAACAATATGGTAGAGTGCTGCACTCTCACCCCCCCCCCAGTGCCTGGCTGTCACATCTTCACTGTTGAGGTTGTGCCACAAAGCTGTCTTCTTCAAAATAAAAATCAACACGTTAACCCCAGCAAACACAGTTAGGAACTATTCCAAAGCAAACTACATCCTATTACATGACAGTATCAAAATTCAATGCCCCCTCCAATCCTGAGTTCAGAGCAACCTATGCAGAATTGTAAATGGCTGTACAGAGACTGTTAGACCTCTTAGAAGTAAGCTCAAAACAAACTCTACAAACAAACCGCACTGGTGGAATCCTAACTTTATATAAGGAGAAAAGTCATGGCTAAAATCTGGATGAGCAACTTCCAGAATGATAAGACCTTTCTAATTAAATTAGACAAGAAACTAAAAAGACTAATTAAGGCCAACAAGGCCAATTAAAAGATCAAGAAAGCCTCACAGGCTAAAGACAATGTCATGGCCTTCTACACCTATGTCCAAAACCTCAAAGACAGTACACAGCAGTGTGCCAAACTGGCGATCAACTGTGCTATCTTTCAGTGACATAGCAAATTTGATGGCTGAAAATTCAGCTCAAACTTCACCCCCAACTCACCTCCTGCCTCCACCCATGAAATACCTACTAGAATAACCCAACTATGAACAGGGAACAGGTCCTGGCAACGCTCCCTAAGGGCCAAAAACACAGCCTCAATGGGTCCTGTCAGTATCCTGGGATGCCTCCTAAACAGCTTGATACATGACCTATCAGGACCACTTGAGTCACTTTTCAACTACAGCCTCAAAAAAGGTTTTGTACCCAGAGAATGGAGGACTGCAACAGTTATTCCACTTCAAGGATGGACCATCAACCAATCCTGGAAACTACAGACTCATTAGTCTGACTAATCTAATATGCAAAGCCATGGTACAAATTATCATGTAAATGATCAACAAAGACAGAGATAACCTGCAGCCACTGGGCCCAATCCAATTTGCCTGTCAAAGGAAGGTCATGCCTACTAAACCTGGTGGACTTCTTTGAGAAGGTCACCAAGGCAATGGATGAGGGAAAAACATTGCATACCACCTACCTGGACCTGGCTAAAGAATTCAATACAATACCCCACTCGGGTATACTTGACAAACTCACTGAACTTGGCATAAACTCCTACATAACTCACTGGATTACCAGGTGGGTCACAGACAGGACCCAGGAAGTAAAAACTGGTGAGATCACCACTAAGAGACCCGTCACCAGCGGGGTACCTAAAGTCTCTATGCTGAGATTGCTCATATTTGGTATCTACTTCTTGGAGGTAATGGCTAATGTCCACAGCCTTTAGCTGACCAGGTTTGCAGAGGACTTCAAACAGGAAGCTGTTATAGAGTCCCCCCATGACACAAACATCTTACAAGTGAGTCTAACCCAGACAAATGAATGGTGCCTAAGTTGTGGATTAAAACCCAATGCCAAGAAATGCATTGCTTTTTGGGAAAACTGCCACCCAAGCTAATTTCTGCATCAATAAGACAGCCCTAAGAGTTGACCTAGTAGATGGGGATATGGGAATACATGTAAAGAGTAATCTGACCTTTGACCAACATATAGCCATGGTAATAAGAAAATCATTCTATTCTGCCCAACGTATAAGTAAGGGCATGGCATCCATGTCCAAGGAAATCATAATGCCGCATTATTCTGCCCTTATCAGACCCATCATTGAGTATAATGGTCCTTGCGTCATGTACCTGATCAGACATATGCATGCAACAGCTGGAATGCCCACAAAGGTTCCTTATCAGGACAATCCATGGTATAAACACATAGTCCTATATGGATCATCTAAAAGCCCTATCTCTATAATTGGTCTCAGACAGGTTATTAAGAGGCAAACTATGCCTGGCATACAAGGTATCCTCGTATACAGCTATGATGGATCTTTTGCACATTTGCAAAATGAACAGCATCAGAACCACTAGATTCAAGGATTTAAATTTTGCTTGTAACATAAATAAGACATGTTGGCAAGAAAGATGCATCTCAAAGGATCCCTGTCCTCTAGAACAGGCTCCCCATCTATGTGGTGCAGAGTCCATCCCTAACCCTACTTAAGCTTAACCTTGATCAATGTTTGGGAAATTGGAAACTCACCCTTGATCTGGACCCCATGCCTCTGACAAACAGAAGCAGACAGTAATGTCCAAACTAACAACCCTCCCCACAACCTCTAGAAACTTCCTAACTAACATACCCCCCTTCTAATAAATGCCCATTATACAAAGGGACATAATTGGGTTGGATTGCATGACTAGGCTTATGAAGGACCTGGTGGTTGTTAGCCTGGTATACACCTATGAATCTAAAGGGCATCTTAGTAAAAAAAAACCTTCAAAAGATGGCCTACAAATATGAAAAAATCCATACATCTCACCAATGATGGCGCAGTGGTAGCATTGTCACCACACAGCAAGAGGTTCTCTGGTTCGATTCTCAGCTAGGGTTCCTTTTGTGTGGAGTCTGCATGTCATCCCTGCATTCGTGTGTGTTTCCTCTGGGTGCTCCATTTTCCTCCCACGTTCAAAGACGTGCATCTGGAGTGTTTCTCACCGGGCCTTCACTGAAAATTGACTTTGTTCCAAGTCGGACTTTCCTGGTTAACAAATGTTAAATAAATAAAATAAATAAATAAAAATGAGTGCTAAGCCCTCAGGAACACATCTTGACCGAAGAGGCAGCAAACTAGATATGACATTGCAGGGACAACAGGGAATTATGGGTAAGGGAGAAGCATAAGCCCTGGATCCAAGAGCTTGAAAAAGACACATAGGTCAGATCCAATCAACTCTGATAACCCCTCCATTGAGTTGAATAGAAAAGTCAATATTAGATCAGACTATACACCTCTGAAGTTTACATGTTTCTTCTTAGGAGATCAGTTTCTCTGTAGCTTCAAATTCTGCATATGCATTCGCCAAGTGTAATTTGAGGGTTCTGTTGTAGGTTTTTTAGTCTGGAACTGCAGAAAAGGCTGACCACCTTTGACAGCAATTTTGTTGTGTCATCACTGGAATTCTTTCGCCAGAGTTGGAATGAAGGGAAGAACATGCTCTAGGGACTGGGAACTTGGATATTAAAGGTATGCAAATGCCACTATTTTCCTCATGTGGAGTCTGGAGTTGAGAACCAAGAAGATGGACAAGAACATGGAAAATCAAGGCCTTTATGAAAGGTATTGCTGTTAGCTGTTCTTTATGACTTTCAGCAGAAACAAAATCCATCATGCCCTCCTGTGAAGAAATATTTTTTCAGGGTCATAGAAAATACAAAGCAACTGAATCACAAGACCATTTACATTTTTACAATGCCCAGCCTTTAGCTGTACCTCTAGCCTCAAGAAGGGCAAAGCAAGTCAACCCCAGAGCAAATTTATGGAGACCTTTCCAAGCATTCAGATTTAATATGAAGGATGCTAGGGTGCCGCTTTGTTTAATTTGCAGAGAAACTTTGTTAGAGAGGTGGGGTAAGCGTTGGATTGTTTTTTCAGTGTGGTGTCTAGGACAACACTTTAGAAGTTCCAGGGTGTTAGCATATAATTGGTGCAAGACTGCCATAGCTAGTGCCACTTAAGGTTTCCGGAAACAGCTCCCTTTGCTACCCCTTTGGCAAACTCCCAGAGAAGTAACCCATTTTCCCATTATTTCCACCTTGTGTCTGCATGTCACAGGATCCATGAATTATGACTCCTCCTGAGACTAGAAAATCCTGAGTTGTGGGAAGGGTATCCACTACCCATCTCACTTGTAGAATGTACACAGAAATGTCAGATGGGATACAGGGAGAGAAAACAGGAATGCAACAGTAATCCAAATCAAACATCTACTACTGTGCATAAATTACCCAGCTGTACTATGCTTTTTGTATGGATCATATCTGCATTAGCCATAAACATCAGAATGATTCACAGAGCTTGTCAGTGCTTGAGGGGTTGGATATCTGGCAGGTGCAGGTTGTAAAAAGCTCCTGCAGGATGGCTGCAGCAAGCCTGACTGGCCTTAGAAGCAGTATCCAGTTAATAATGTCTGGAAAAGGTGTGCACAGAGAACCAAGTGCCTCCAGAATGGCCTGGGTATTGACACTACTGGAAAAAGGCAATGATGGTAGTGGCAACCCCTGTGAAATGAGGTTTAGCCCATCCTTTCAGGGTCTTTCCATGAATCAAATAAAGTAATGCAATGGACCACACATCTGTAGACAGTCTGCACAGGGGCTGCTTTCCATTCTTTGATGGTTGTAAAACAAACATAAAATTGCTCCGTTTTCTGTATGTTTTTTTCTTTTATGAAGGTAATATCTTAATTGCCTAGGCACATTCAGGGAATACAAGACCCTCCTTTATTCTGAGGATCAGGAAAAGAACTGGCATCTATATGAACTTGTTCAGAGTAATGTCTATGATCACCTAAGACATAAAGAAACAGTTACTGTGAAGGCTGACCCTCTCTTTGTGAAATACTAGAATGGGTCCTTTACACATCAAGACCTGAAGTTCTAAATGTATTCTGTCTGAGGTTATAGCTACTAAAAGGACTGTTTTTAGGTGACTAACTTGAATGATGCCATAGCAGCCAGTTCAAATGGGGCCTGGCACATTTTATTATAGAATAATTAAGAGACAACAGTGAATAGGGAAGCCCACAAATTTTTCTAGGGTAAAGTTTACTTCCCATGCTGGGGTGATCTCTTTCTTCAGATGTCTGATGTGCAGGGTATCCACAAGAAATTATTACTGGTAGTCGAGATGACAGAGAATGATCCACAGGCATACAGGCTGAAATATTTTGCAAATGAATCTTCAATAAGTCATAGACCATGACAGGTGATGTAGAATCACCAGTACTCCTGCCAGAATGAGGTCCTCAGCTCTCCTTTCCCATCAGAGTAAGACTCTCTTCCACTACCTAAGCAGGATTTCCTAGCTGTAGGCTTCCTACCTTCTCTCATAATGTTGAGAATGTCCTCAGAAAACTGGCACCTAAAGGGTATTAAGGTCACACCATCCATGCCGTCAACCTGAGTGCTTGCATATTTGGGGGTACCAGGGACCCCATACGCACAGTCAAGAAGTCCACATATTGATGAAGAGTTAGGGTTTCACCATTGCCATGTACATCAGAAGGCAGAACTAATGAAGCCTTGGTCAAAAGGGGGGTGTTCAATTGCATTTTTTGGCTTCTCCTTCCTTACTTTCTGGATCATCCTTTGGAAAAGGGGAAGTACAGTTGTGTAAGTCTATTTATCTGTAACAGAAGATGTAAAGACTACAAGAAAAACCTAGCCCAGCTAGAGTTTTCACTGTGTGATACCTTATACCTTCTGTAATAGAGGCCCATGGTATGTATGCAAATGACCCCTTAAACACATCAAGTGTTTGTGTGAACTTTTACTCTTTGTTTTGGGAGTTAGTTGGGATATTTTGTAAACACCTTAATGGTTATAGACATCATCTGGATGTAAAGACCCTGTGTTTCTAAAGTATGGCCAAACATTCCACTTATGCTGTGCTTATGCTGGTCATAAGAAGGCTGAAAGATGCATGTCCACAGCTACTAGGGTTTGGCTTTATTGGCCTGAATATATCCATAAAGACTTAAAAAGCAAAAGTAAAAAGTCATGGACATTCAGAAGCTATACAGCTGAAACACTTGATATCCTTGAGGGATCATTTGCATATATATCCCATGAGCCTCTATTACAGAAGGTTTAAGGTATCACACAGTGAAAACTCTGGGTTGGCTAGGTTTTTCTTGTAGTTTTTACTAACTGGCTTATCTGTGTGACATTTGTACTCTTTGGTTTGTCACAGAAAATGCTCATAGAATATTGCCTTACTGGCATTTACGTAGTAGTGTCCTGCTACCCTACTACGGCAATCTACTAAAGATCAGAGTCCCTTCCACTGCCTGCCTGTAGGTGTGATGGACCAAACAAACAGCAGAACAGGGACTGCCTTACATACCCACAGACAGGACTCTTTCAGTTTTCTAGGGTCCAGCAAGAAGAGAAGACAGAAACACAAATTCTGTGAACACCTACTGTTCCAAAACAACACACACACACACACACACACACACACACACACACACACACAATAAAGACTGTGTAGCAGTGTTCAACAGCAATCCAAACTACAAACTACTATGTACATCCAAAAAAGGTGGGGATGGTAGATGAGTACTGCCAGTAAGGCAGTGTGTTCTAAGAACATCTGCTGTTACAGGCAAGTAAGACTTTTGCAACTATTCTATAAATAACAAACACACTGCCTTACTGGCATTCAGGTAGACTGCCAAAGCTTACCCAGCTTGGAAGGAGGAAGGATAAGGGACCAGGAGCCAGTGAAGAATGGTTTTGGTGAACCCTGATTAATAATGATACAGTAAGCCTCCAGACATTGGACCCAACCCAGTTTGGTTTCATCAAGGGCAGGTTATGCCTACTCAACCTGGTGGACATCTTTGAGAAGGTCACTAAAGCTAAAGATATGAGCAAAATGCTTCACAATGCCCACCTTAATCTGGCCAAGCCATTTGATGCAATACCCCACTCGGGCATTGCTGAGAAACTCAAGAAGTTAGGTACAAACCCATATGACACCTGGTGGATAGCCATCTAGCTTACAGACAGGACCCAGGAAGTCAGACTTGGGAAGTCAGCCTCTACAAAGAAGCTAGTCACAAGTGGAGTCCCTCAGGGACTGGTCCTTGGACCACTCCTTTTTGGCATTTACTTCTCTGAAGTCAAGGCCAATGTCATTGGTCTCTGACTGACTAAATTTGCAGACGATTGCAAATTAGGAGCAGTCATTGAATCCCACACCAACACAAATGTTCTCCAGGAAGGGCTGACACAGGCAAACAACTGGTGTCAGAGCCATGGACTAAAATAAACACCAAGAAATGCATGATATTACCCTTCATACACCCCTAGTAACTATCATACTGACAGCACACCCTTTAGATTTGACCTAGTACTTAGGGACACACATAGGCAGTAATCTAGCTTTTCACCATTACATGTCTACAGTAGTGAGGAAATCATTCTATGCTGCACAAGTTATAAACAAAGGTATGGCATCTAGGTCCAAGGAAGTCATTGTTCCATTGTATTCGGCATTTATCAGACCTATCATTGAGTACAATGCCCCTTCTGATATGTACCTAATCAGGCATATCCAACAAATGGAATGTCCACAGAGGTTTCTCATTAAAAGAATACAGAGCGTAATTAAAATGTCTTATGCAGACTGCCTCAAGGCCCTATCCTGTACAGTTGCACCTCCACTTTCTTTAATTTGACTTTCGCTAATCCATTTATTCTCAAATTGCTAGTACTTTGCTTAATCAAATATTTGGCGAAATTTGCAAAACTCGCAGAGATGCAGAAATAAAAAGAAATAAAGTACATAAATATTACTCATAACAAAATTAATCGTGAAGTATTTATATTATTGAACACGAATTTAATATGTTAATAAAAGTGCAGTCGATATTGGGTACACCTGTCCCACACATCTTCATCTCTGCAGATATCATCACTCACAAGTTGAGTCTTTTTATGATCATATGGGTCCAAAGCGTAGTGATCCTAGTGCCTCTCAAAGTGAATCAAAGAGGGTAAAGAAAGTGAAGATTCTGACGGAGAAAGCTGAAATGTTTGAGAAGCTTCGTAGCGGGATGTCTGTGAGCACAGTTGACCTCCATTATGGGATAAACGAATCAACAGTAAGATATATCAAAAGTCTAGTTAGTCTTCTCAAAAATGCTAGGACTGTTACAGATACCAGGTATGAGACTGATTTACTGATGACGCAAACATTAAAAGTGAAGCAAGCAACTGAAGTGACATTAATTCCATACACAGATGTTTTTAAAGAAATGAACAGGCAAAGGAGTCAGATGCCAATCACAATATAATTTCCCAAAGTAGAACCATCCACTCCTGCCACCCCATACCTGCCACACAATGAATTTGCTGGTAACAGAAAAGATAAGAAATAATGGAATTTGACATGAAAAGTTTACTAGATGAACTTTTTAGATTATTGGTCAGACTAGGGGCATATTATTTGTGATTCTTTGGACTTTGCAGGGAGATTGTTGAGGGGAGATCTATCCCTGGCATACAGGGCACTGACAGACCCCACTGTGATGGACCTTCTGCATATCCAGAAAACAAACTGCACCAAAATTACCCATTCTAAAGACTTAAACCTTGCCTATGTTATACACAGGACCTGCTGGAGGGACAGGTATTTATCCCAGAGACTACCCCATTTCTGGAACAGGCTCCCCATCCATGTGAAATAGAGTTCCTCCCTAACCAATTCAAGTGTAACTTGGACAAGTGGATGGGAAACAGGAAATTAATCCCTGGCTTGGCAACTACGTCTCTAATGGACACAGGCAACCTGTAAATGGTTCATCTCTCAGGCCTCTGCTTATAAATGTTTCACCTCTCAACACTTATGAACGGTACCAAAACTTGTCAGAGATTTGGGATGCATGGCTAGGCTTAAAAAGGCCCTTGTGGTCTTAACCTAGTAAACACCTATGAACCAGAAGAATGGTTTTGGTGAACCCTGCTCTGGATCTAAAAAATACATCCAGTTTGTAGTGCTTTGTAAAGGCATGGGCAGAGGACCAAGTTGCTGCGCCTTTATCTTGCCTGGATTTGCCTTGCCATGTTGCGTGTGACAAGAAACAATACCAGAGGACAACAAACATGAAATGGTTTGCTTAGAGACAGGCTGACGCTTCTTTGCCACTGTGTAGGAAATAAAAAACCTTTCAAGGCTTCCTGAAGGCTTTTGTTCTGTCAAGGTAGTACGTGAGCTGCTGGTCATATCAAAGGTTGAAGTATCTTCTCTCCCTTATTCTTAAGTTCTGGGAAGAACATAGGGAAGTTGATAAATTGACAGGGTAGATTGAGACTACGTCCTGCATGAAGGAGCAGTTAGTGCATAACACAACCCTATCCCTGTGGAAAATATATAAAGTTGATCCTGCCATGAGAGCTTTCAGTTTAGAGACTCGCCTAGCAGATGTCACAGCAATATGCAACACAGTTTTCCACATTAAGAGCTTCAGATCAGCCTGAGTTGCAGGTGTGAAAGGTGGTAAAGTCAATTTTTTCAGGACATAGTTAGATCCCATGAAGGAGAAATTTGCTTGTGAGGGGTCTCATATGCAACACTCCTTTCATGAACTGTTTTATCAAAAGAGAAGACAAAATAGTGGGATCCTCTGGCAGACAAGCAGAGATGGAGGCTAAATGCTCCTTAACGGATGCAAATGATAAGCCACCTAAAGTAGCTCACACAAATATTTCAAGACCAGAGGAATGTTAACCTCAAGGAACCCTCTTTTCCCATTTATGCACTACTTAGAAAAACCTCATCCATTTGTAAACATAAGATTTTCTAGTGACAGGTTTTCTGGCCTCCTTTAACACCTGCTCCATGTCCTCATGAAACTAGAGCCTAAACAGAGTCAAGTCTGAATCAACCAGACTGTCAGTTGTAGTTGCTCCAAAATGTGGTGCACCAGTCACTTCTGAGACTATGTGAGTAAATACAGCATGTGAGGAAGTATGTGGTAATTCCTCTTGGCCAATATTGTTACAAGGGAGAACCAAGATTGCCTGGGTCAATTGGCATATGAAACTTCAGAAGCACCTTAGTGGAAAGGGTGGAAATGCATACAGGAACATTCCTGCCCAACTGAGCAAGAAAGAATCTGTCCACCAGGCATGGCTGCAAGGATGTCTGGAACACAATTTCCTAGCTGTCTGTCTTGAAAGAAGGCGGACAGATCAATTTGAGGTGTTCCCCACAACTGGACTACATCCTGGAGCACCACTGCCTTAAGCTGCCATTTGTGCAGGTCTGCCAGGATCTTCTTAGTTTGTCTACCACAATGTTTTGCTCTGACAGGATGTATAATGCCTGAAGAGTCAGAGAATGCTGTAAAGCCTGCTTCCAGGCCATCACTGTCAAATGCCACAGAGGGCATGACCTTGCATCCCCTTGTTTGTTAAGGTACCACATCACTATGGTGTTATTTGTAACAACAAAAGGAGGACCTAGAGTCCATAGGTAGTGAAGGACTTTCAAGGTGTGGAACACAGATCACCTCCAACATTTCCTTGATACTGATGCGCTTCCATGCATCCTTGGGCCTCCAAATGGCCTGCACTTGCTCTCCTACTGACACAGCTCCTCAAGCAAAGTCAGATGGATTTGCTTGGATTATTTAATTCAGCTGTCCTCTCATCTGATTAACTCCAACACTATTAACTGGGATTCCAGGCAACATAATTCCTGGGTCCAACAATTTCGTATGTACCACTGAATTTTCCTTGTGGAGACGGGTTAGTTGTATCATTAGAATTATGGATGCCGTCGTCTAAGTAAGGAAAAATGTGAATGCCATGGGGTCTGACAGTGAGCCACTAAAGGAGCAAGGCATTTGGTAAACACTTGAGATGCAGTGCATAGTCCAAAAAGCAATGCAGAGAACTGAGAGTGTGACCCAGATAACAAATCTCAGATATCGCCTGAGAGATGAATAATAGGGATATGATGACACACATCCTTGAAGTCCAGAGTAGCCATGAAGCAGCTGTCTGGCAGAAGGGGAAGCACTGTCTGCAGAGTGAGCATCTTGATTTTAAGGACCTTGACAAAAGTATTCAGAAAGGAAAAGTCCAACACCAATCTCCAAGACTGCTCGAGTAGAAACTTCTTATTTTCTCAGAAGAAGGTATGGCTCTATGACCCCTAAGTCCAGCATGTGCCAGAGTAAACGATGGAATAATGAAGTCTGGTCAGGTGGATGGGGGGAGACCCACCTAAATGGAAGCAATGTTCCTTCCACTGCCACCTGTAACCTCTGCCAAAGACACTGAGCACTCATTTTTCAGAAATCTCTGATGGCCAGGGCCTCTTTGTTGAGAGCTAACATCCAAGAAAAGAAACTTGGGAATGACGGATGCCAGGCATCAGCATAGTCATAGGTTGGAAGGGGGCTATCCTTTCTGGAAAAGGAGCCTCCTCTTGTTAGATTTGGCACAGTTTTCATTCTGACATTTCTTTTGGTTCCTTGATTTTCATTTGGCTGAGACTTCTGCTTGCTGGGCCACCAAAAATTATACTGCTTACTGGAGAGAACTTGGGAATATAGAACATTTTGATATCTCTTGCATCAATGTACCTCTGTCATCCCAGTGTTTTAGAATCTGATTAGCTGATGTGCCAAACACACAATAAGAATCAAGCAGGGCATTCAAAATCTCATTTTTTAACTCATCAGAAAAAAATTTGGCTATGCAACCAAGCCTTGCCACAACCAGTGTCGCTGCATTTTAAGAAACAGTATTGGCCCACTCCAAGGCACTCTCTAAAAAGAAGTTATGCACTTACTGTGATGTTCCATCTGTGTTGTCCATTTTCATTTTTCCTCAACTGATGATTCAGATCAGATCTTCGGATCCGATTCGGCCATTAATAAAGCTCATGGTAACCATAAACTCTTGAGCTTCTCCCTTACCTATAATGCACCAACCCCAAGTTACCTCAGATCTTGTTTGCTGATTTTTTACCAGAAAAGAAATGTCTAACATGCATAAATATAGACGATGTAAAATAGCATGTACTCAATATAGGAGAAACTATATCTGGAACTCAGTATAAAGGATAGCGATGTTCCTCTAACAGCTCATTCATCCAGAAGTTTGTGAACAGAAAGGATGGAGGTTGTCGAGCGGGAAGTTGAGGAAGAACGAAAATGGACAACACAGATGGAACGTTATGGTAAGTAAATAACTTTTGTGTTTGATGATTTCCATTTTCATTCTATCCTCAATTGATGGGACAGAGTACCCGGGATACCTATAATCCTATGTGGATGCTAAGAAAGGATAATCCTGAGCACAGCTGAACCAAATGGTGCTCTACTCCTGGAGACCAGATCCAATTTGTAATGAGTAATAAAAGTATGGGGAGTAGCCCAAGTTGCTGCTGCACAAATGTCGTCCATGGACGCTCTGGATACGAAAACTGAAGAAGTTGCCATAAACATAGTTGAATGAGCCCGTACTGGTTGTGGTAAGGTAAAACACAATTTGTTATAAATAAAATGAAATACAATCAAGTTAGCCATCTGGCTAAAGTTACTTTGGCAACTAGTTTTCCGTATTTCAGTGCTGCAAAGGAAATAAGAAGTTATGTACCTACCATAACGTTCCATGTTAGTTGTCTTCTCTCGCCTTCTTTCTTGCTTGATGGGTTCGGAGCCGATCCTCGGCTCCGACTCGGCACTTGCTAAGCTCGAGAGTCACTTTTACCAGCTCGAGGCAGCCCCATATCCCATGATGCAAGGCGGTAAGTACCCAGATCTCGTTTGATGACAAAGGGCAATAGCACCAAGCATAAACACTTCCCAAAGGAAGAAAGAAAGCCTACAGGATGGAAGAAGGACCAGCTCTGAATGGTCTTCAGCATAAAATTCCTTGTAGAAAAGGTCTGTCCAGGCCTGGGGGAAGGAGGGAGGGTCGCAAGAAGGCGAGAGAAGACAACTAACATGGAACGTTATGGTAGGTACATAACTTCTTAATGTTAAGTTGTCAATCTCGCCTTCATTCTTGCTTGATGGGACCGCGTCTCTAGCACCTCTATCCTGGGTGGCTCAATGGAACAGACTCTTGAGGACTGTAGAGCCAAAACTGGCTCTGTCCCTGGAGGCCAAGTCCAATTTGTAATGGGAAACAAAAGTATGAGGAGTGGCCCAAGTGGCCGCTGCACAAATAGTGTCTAAGGAAGTCTAGCTTGAAAGGCTGTAGAAGTAGCTAAGCTCCTAGTTGAATGTGCTTTAGGTTTTGAGCACAGCTGTTTTCCCCTGAGCAGATAAATTTCAGAGATGACAGAAGAAAGCCATCTAGATAAGGTCACTTTAGATACAGGAAGGCCTTTCTTGTTATTCGCATAGGAAACAAAGAGTTGATCGGATTTCCTAAATTGTTTAGTTCTGTCCAAATAATATCTGAGTTGGCGGTGGACATCAAGATAATGTAGTTTTTGTTCCGATCTGTTTGAATAGTTCGGAAAAAATACAGGGAGATCAATGGATTGATTCAAATTAGTCTTTGAGGCGACCTTAGGCAAAAAGGTCGGATTAGTTCTCAATGATACTCTGTCTTTGTGAAAGACCAAATAGGGGGGTCGAACCGATAGAGCATGAAGTTCAGACACCCTCCTGGCCGATGTAATAGCTACTAGGAATAATGTTTTCCAAGAAAGAAATTTTAGGGAGCAAGAAACAGCTGGCTCGAAGGGGAAGAATCAAGGATGTCAGCACTAAATTTAGATCCCATTGAGGAGGAGGATTCCTGATTGGAGGCTTTAGCAGGAAAATTCCTTTCAAGAAGGCTCTACAAAGCCTATGGGACATAATATTGTGATCTGCGATCCCGACATGAAAGTTCGAGATAGCAGCCAATTGAACTCTAACTGTGGAAGAAGAGGAGCCTGCATGAAAAATCTCCGCTAAGAAGTCCAAAACTGCCTGAACTGGGGCAGTGAAGGGATCAATATTCTTGGCTTTAGCCCAATAAGAGAAACGTTTCCATTTGCTTGTATAAATCCTCCTGGTAGAGGATTTTAAAGAAGCTACTATGATGTCTCTAACAGGGTTAGAGATCAAAGGAAGCCTGGCTAAGAAAGGAAGTGGAGCAACCATGCTGTGAGGTTGAGAGAAGGGATAGACCGGTGCAGCTGACCGGATTGGTGAATCAGAAGATCTGGCACTGGGTCCAGATGCCACGGCTGCACCAAAAGGTGAGGATGGAGGAACGGAAACCAAATTTGTCGAGGCCAATAAGGAGCAACGAGAATCATTTTGGCTCTCAAAACGGTTGCTTTCTGGATAACTTGAGGGATCAGGGGAAAAGGAGGAAAGGCATAAAGAAGTCCCTGGGGCCAATCCTGGGTCAGAGCGTCTCTGGGGGGATGGCCTGACAGAGGGAAGAGAGAGAAGAAGTCTGGGCATTTGCTGTTTTGGAGAGTAGCAAAAAGATCGCAACATGGGCGACCCCATTCCAGAAAAATCTCCTCCACTATAGATTGCTTGAGAGACCACTCGTGAGGCATGAGAATAGCTCTGCTCAATCTGTCCGCTAAAAAGTTGGTTATCCCAGGGATGTGCGTTGCTACCAGAAACCGATGAGAGGAGATCGCCCATTGCCAAAGTCTGAGCGCTTCTCGACACAAGGGGTAGGACTTGGTTCCGCCCTGTTTGTTGATATACCAAACTACAGACATGTTGTCTGTGTGGACTGCAATTGTCCCTACAGGAAGAAAGTCGTTGTGGGCTTGCAACGTTAAAAGCACTGCTCTCATCTCTAGGACATTTATGTGCAGGTGGTATTCGAACGGTTGCCACGTCCCATGAACCATCCTGCCCTGATAATGACCCCCACCCGATCAGGGAGGCATCCGTGGTGACAGTGGCTACCGGGATGGGGTATAAAGTGTCTGCCTTGGTGAATCTGGGGAGAAGTGATCCACCAAGCTAGATGATTATTGCAAATCTGTGTCACCAGAATTTGGTGACGCATTGGAAGTTGTTGGTAAGACCACTGAGTGAACAACATCCACTGAAGAAGGCGCATGTAGAAGCGAGCCAGTGGAAGAAGAGTAATGGCCGCAGCCATGAGGCCTAACACCTTTAGAACCATTCTGGCCCGTACTTTCTTGTTGGCTAGAATGATCCTGACGTGAGTTTGAATGTCTGAAACTCTTTGATCTGTAAGGGTAGCTGACATCCGAACAGTGTTTAAGTTTGCGCCTATGAAAGTAATAGACTGGCAGGGCGATAAGGATGACTTTTCGAAGTTGATCGAGATGCCCAAATGAGAGCAAAGATTTATTGTGTAATCCCTGGCTTGAACAAGCTGATGCCTGGTGGTGGCTGAAAGGAGCCAGTCGTCGAGATACGGAAACACCTGGAATCCTTGACGTCTCAGGTGAGCCGTGACCACTGCCATGCATTTGGTGAACACTCTGGGGGCTGTAGTGAGACCAAAGGGCAGAGCTCTGAACTGGAAATGACTGGACCCCAGCCGAAAGCGGAGAAATCTCCTGGAGCGTCTGTGAATTTTTATATGATAGTACGCATCCTGAAGATCTATTGAGCACATCCACTTGTCCTTCTGCAAGAAGGGCAGAATCGACTGAAGAGTGACCATTCGGAATCTTGTCTTCCTCACAGACTTGTTGAGTCTGCTGAGATCCAATATTGGTCTCCAGTCTCCCGTCTTTTGGGGACCAAAAGAACCTTGAGTAGATTCCGGCTCTGAATGGTCTGTTGTAACTGGCTGAATGGCTCTTTTTTGCAGTAGTTTTGAGACTTCTAACTCTGCAATTTCCCTTAGACCGGGTGGTACGTTTGGAAGGGAATTTGAGGGATAGAAAGGACTTTCCTCGAAAGGAATTTTGTAACCCTCGGATATGATCGACTGTACCCATTTGTCTTGAGTGAGAGAACGCCAGGCTTCTGGGTACAGAGATAGTCTTCCCCCGACTGCCTCCAAGGAGGGACAGCCGGGCAACATCTCAGGGATGCTGAAAGGGCTTGTCAGAGAGAGACTCTCTGTTTCCCTGGTTTTGTGGACCCCTCTGCCTCTAGAGCGTCTGTTATTGTTTACCCCTCTGCCTCTAGGGGTAAACTGACCACGTGAATCCGGCGTGACTCCTTGGGATTTGCGGAACCACATTTTGCCACCCTTCTGTCCTTTGGGATAAGGTCTAGAAGGGGTGGAAAAACGGACTCCAACGGCAGAAAGAGTTTTGCCGTCCTGCTCACACCTGGTCAACGTTTCCTTCACTTGAGGGCCAAACAAAGCTGAACCATCAAAGGGAGAGTTTGTGAAGGACGCCTTAAAGGGATCTGCAAAATTACATAGCCGCATCCAGGCTTGGCGTCTAAGAGCCACACCTGTACCTGCGGCCCTACTCGCTCCATCAGCAGCATATTATATCAGTCGCATGGAGGAGTTTGCAATGGAGTTAAGGGTTCCTAGCTGCGAAGCAATTTTTTCCTGAGCCCCTGCAGCTGTAGGATCCTGCACAACTTCACCTAGCTCCTTAAGAATATCCCTTTGGAGTCTGGTGAAGTGACATAGGTAATTCAGCGAACGCATAGCAAAGGTCGCTGAAGAAAACATCCGCTTACCATATCTATCCATGGTCCTAGAGTCCTTATTAGGAGGATGGACAGGTACGGAAGGATCTGCAAGTTCCTTCTTTGTGGCAGCCGCCACCACCATGGCATCAGCGGTGACACCTTTTGTAAGGAATTGCTTGTCAGTCGGGGCAGTAATAAATTTAGAAGGCCTCCTAGGGACTGGCTCTACAGAGTCAGGAGCAGCCCACGCCTTTCGAGCAATAACCTGCATAAGGGGGTCGAAAGGCGGAGACACCCAGGAGGTGGAGGGCCGAGATCCAAACGCCTCCAGGTATACTGACTCATCCTCAGAGGGATTATTGGTGGGCCAGTTTCCCTCTGTCTAAGGAGTTCTAGGATGTCTGAGAAGGAGACATCCTCAGAGATCTTGGGGATCCCTCTGACTCATCTAAGTCAGTATCAGAAGTGATAGACTCGGGGGAGTCTACGTGTTTCCTCTTACATGTCCTCCTCCGCGGAGGATCTCCCGACAAATCAGGAGAATCCTCGGAAGAGGG
Source organism: Protopterus annectens (assembly GCF_019279795.1). Lineage (NCBI taxonomy): Eukaryota > Metazoa > Chordata > Ceratodontiformes > Protopteridae > Protopterus > Protopterus annectens. Next base: position 1,725,487,477 of record NC_056726.1, read on the forward strand.
GGATATTCCCAGTGGGGAAACCTGAGGCGGAGGATCTCTGGGTCCTGGAGCAAGAGAAGTGGCAGAGATGTCAACAGGCACCATAGAGGGAGGAGCTAAGGGAACAGACTGCTGGCTGAGACCAGTGGCCAGCACACTCTTCATCACCTCGAAGGCTCCCCTCCCAGGAAGGTCCGAGAGAACCCACTCCGAAGAACTAGGAATTCCAGGACCCACCGAAAAGGAAGGCTCCGAGGCAGATGTCGGAGCCGAGCTCATCAAGGCCGAGGCTCCAAGGGGAAGAGCGGGTTCGGACAAGGGTCCGATGCCACTCACCCCCTCGGAGGAGACCAGGGAAGCCCGGCCACCGAATCCCTCTAAGGAAGGTCTCGAAGAGGAGATAAGAGTAGAGGCTGAAGGAGCAGAAGGGGGTATCTGTCCCTCAGCCATAGCAGAAACCATTCCCGAAGACTCCAACTCCAAACTCTGGGGTAGAGTCGAAGGAGGAACTGCAATGGGGTGTGGACTAATAGTCGTCTGCTGAGACGGACTATGTAGCATTTGGGCCAGTGCCTGTGACTTTAGTAATCTACTGATCACTCTCTCCAAATCATGGTCAGAAAGCCTGGATGACCTTGAAGATCGGCTCCGATGGCTCCGCTCCGAGAGGAGAGGCGAAGCCGGAGCCGAAAGTATCGGCTCCAAGGAAGGGGACCTCGACCTCTTCCTCGAAGGAACCATCGGAGCCGATGAAACCACAGAAACTGTCGGAGCCGACAACTTATCGGCACCGACAGGTAGCTTCGATGCATCGGCTCCAGCCGGAGCCGATACGGCCATAAAAGTAACGGTGTCGGAGCCGATCGGAGCCGACACCGATGCCTGGGCCACATGGTGGTCGGAACCGATCGGAGCCGACACCGAAGTGGTCGAACCAGAGTCGGCACCGATAGCCATCGGTGCCGAAGGTTTAGGTAACCCAGAATCGGCTCCAGCCGGAGCCGATCTCGACTCTGAATGAGTCGGAGCCGAGGCCACAGGCTTGGACACAGAAGCCTGGGCCTTGGAAGACTTAGAAGTCTTAGATGGGGTCGACTTAGCCGGAGAGCCCTCCGGCTTAAGAAGGCCCCTCAAAATCAATTTATTTCTTCTTTCCTGCAGGACTCTCTGGCTAAAAGAATGACATATAGCACAGGAGTCCTGCAGGTGAAGAGGCACCAGGCAGTAAAGGCAAGAAGTGTGACCGTCTGTCAGAGACATCTTCTGACAGCACGAGTCACACTTCTTAAAGCCTGAGACCCTTTCTTTTGACATGGTGCACAAAACACACACACAACACCAGTCCAAGAAATTAAATTAAATATCAATAACAAACACACACACACACCCTAACAGGGGGGGGGATGGGATGGGTGAAGTCTGACTGAAAGTTATGAGGAGACAGGGAAATTTTCTGTCAGAAAATGACTAAAACTAAGTTAAAACTAATAAAATTAAGATTTTTTTAAGAAAGGGGCTAAAATAGTAAAGTAACAATTCACTTACCAGGAGCTGGTAAAAGGAGGACCTCATCAGCGAAGCGGCAAACGAGATCTGGGTACTTACCGCCTTGCATCATGGGATATGGGGCTGCCTCGAGCTGGTAAATGTGACTCTCGAGCTTAGCAAGTGCCGAGTCGGAGCCGATCCCATCAAGCAAGAATGAAGGCGAGATTGACAACTTAACATTAAACTATTAGTCTGGTTTTCTGATGTCTTTTGTTCTATGCAGGTAAAAACATAACTGTCTCTGAACATCTAATAAATGTAACATGTATATGCCCTTGTTTGCAAAATTAAGAAAGAATACTGGCAAATTAATGAATTAAGTGATATTAGATTTTGACACCTACTTGGGAAGGAAGGAAGCATTTGTCCTCAGCGTCACTCCATCCTTGTGGAAGATCAAGTATAGAGGTTTAGAAGACAATGCCTGAATCACTGAAATTCATCTGGCACAGGTAACGGCTATTAGAAAAACAGTTTTCCAAGTTAAGATATTTAAGGTCACATTTAGCTGCTGGTTCAAAGGGGGACTGTATTAATGCCTACAGTACCAGATTGAGATCCCATGGGGGAGAAGGGTCCTTAAATGGAGGTCTCAAAAGGAGGGTGCCTCACAAAAATGCTCTACACAACTTATGAAAGGCTACTAAAAGTTTGAGATCGCTGATGATTGAACTTTAATGGTTGAAGAACTAGCCTCTTCTTTAGAAAATAGGGCTAAAAACTGAAAAAGGTTCAATATGATTTTGTTGTGCCCAATAAACAAATCTTTTCCATTTACTTGAATAAAGACTTTGTGTTGAAAGTTAATGAGAAGATTAAAGTATATGTTGGACAGGGGAAGAGAGCAACAGTTGTCTGGCTATTAATGGAATTGGAGATACCAGGCCATCAGTCTGAGGTTTGATATGTCAGGATGGATCATGACTGTCGGGTGAGACAGTTCTGGAGTCGGATCCAGAATCTAAGGTTGGTGAAGTAAGTGAGGCCAAAGGAAGGAAAACCAAATCTCTCTAGGCCAGTAAGGTGCAATGAGGATGACTGCTCTTCAACTGACAGCTTTCTGCATAAATTTCAGAATTAATGGGACTGCTGGGTAGCCATAAAGTAGACCGCAGGGCCAACTGTGAAGCAGAGTATCCCTTGGTGATTCCTCCTGTGGGGGGAATTACAGCAAAGTAGCTGCTGCATCTGTTTTTTAGGGAAGAAGCAAGAAGATCGCAGGAAGGCTGGCCCCATCAGCAAAAACTCATTTCTGTTACATTCTTGTTGACGGACACCTTTTGAGGTAGAAGAATGCACCTGCTCAGTTTGTCTGCTATCACACTGGACTTCCCTGGAATGTGCATTGCTATGAGAAAGTGGTTGGATGAGATCGCACACTGCCACAGTCTGACCGTTTCTTGACACAAAGGGTATGATCTGGTCCTGTCTTGTTTGTTATATTGTCCATATGAATCACAATTGTCCCTAAAGAGAGAGAATCCTGGATGCTAAAAGCACTGCTCTTATCTCTGGGATACTGATATGCAAGTTGGCCTCTTCGGGGTACAAGCACCTGGGATTGTTTTCTCAAGAAAATGCCCCTGCCCACCCCTTAACTTGGGAGTGTTCGTGGTCACTATGGCCTTGGGTTGACAGGGGATGAATGGACGTCCTTGTAGAACCTGATCTGATTGAATCCACCACCTGAGATCTCTCTTGCATGTCTGAGTGATCCATATTTGGGTTGACATGGATTGGTAAAGTGTTGACCATTGAGTTGCCAACATCCACTGGAGAATCCTCATATAAAATCTAGCTAAAGGTACTAGTGTTATTGCCGATGGCACTGATCCTACAGCTTGTAGGACCAAGTGGGCTGAAATCTTGGTACTGCAGATTATTTTTCTGACTGGTGATCATACAGTTTGTACTCTTGATGGAGGCAGTGAAGCTATCATTTATTTTGTGCTGAAAACTTCTCTTATGAATTCCATACTTGGAGTTGGTTCCAGTTGGAACTTGTCATAGTTTATGGTTATCCCCAGATGAGAAAAAGTCTGGAGAACCCAATTCCTTGCCCTCATCAATCAATGCCTGGTCGGGGTGGTAATGAGCCAGTCGTCTAGATATGGAAACACCCGGAATCCCTGCTGTCTCAAGTGAGCTGCTACTACTGCTATACATTTGGTGAACACCCTGGGGGCTGTGGTGAGATCAAAGGGCAGAACTCTGAACTGGTAGTGACTGGCTCCCAGATGGAAGCATGAGTACCTTCTGACTGTCTGTTCATCTTTATGTGATAGTATGCATCTTGAAGGTCGATCAAGCACATCCAGTCATCCTTGCCCAGAAAAGGGTGAATGGACTGAACTGTTACCATCTGAAAATTGATATGTCGAACTGACTTCAAGTTGCTGAGATCCAAAACTGGTGTCCAGTCCCCATTTCTTTAGCACTAAAAAAAACCTTGAGTAAGTTCCAGATTCTATTTGGTCTGGTGGGACTTCTTGGATGACTTTTTTTCTAGCAGTTTTTGTATTTGAATTGCTGCTTCTTCCCTCTGACTAGGTGGAACTTTGGGGATTTTCCTTGAGATTGGAGACTGTAGGGAAAAGGGTATTATATAGCCTCTGTATATAATTTTATGCACCCACATATCTTTTATGTCTAGCCTGGCTCTTTGGTGCAGGGATAACTGACACCAGATTGCCTCCAGAGGTGGGCCATCGGGCCTCCTTTCAGGAGCGCTGGTAGGGTCTGTCCCAGAAAGAATCTTTGGAACCCTGGTTTTGCAGGCCTCCTACAAGGTGCTCTGGATCTGTATTAAAAGACTGAATGGCCACATCGACTCACAGTTCACTGAGACCAGAGCACTGAAGAATAAAATTGTCAAAAGGAGACTTGTTAAAATCTCACCTCACTGAATCGCAATAGTTGGCTAACAGTGAGACATTAACATCTTACATTTTACTTTTGGTATGTTTAACAAAATGGTAGTAAATATTTGTGTTCATTCTGACTTTCATGCAGATTCCTGAACTGTTGGTCAAATATTACAATTTGATATGGGTGAGATTCGAAAAAGTCGGCTTTTGACAAATTTATTCTTCGATGCTCTGGTCGTGATGAATTAGGATTCTATGCTGTGGTCGTTTGATCTTTTAATATAGATCCGGTGTTCGAAGGTGACCGGTGTCTTGCTTTTCCAGACATGAAAAACCCAATCCTATTTGACCTTTTCTTTCTTTGCAAAATCAGCAGCTGTACAAACAGTGGCACTAGGGACCTAAATCTGCACCAACAAATCAATGATTCACTGGAGAGAGAGACGAGATACAGAAAGAGAGAGAGATTCCAAGCTCAGCGTATTCCCAGCCTATGAAATAAGTTACCACTACAGTCAAAGTACTACTCTGACTATCTTTAAGAATAGTTTTGATAACTGGATGGATAGACACACGTTTACATCAGTACTGTCATGTCATGTAACACTATTAAGTGCTTAAAAAGGGAAGCAAAAAATTTTAAGTGCGTCTTCTTAAAGGTGCACATGGCTAGGCATTTTTATGGTACTCATGACTGCTTGCCTAGTACTCTTCCTACGTCTAAAGCAATGACACATAACTAAGAATCCTGGTGGGAACATACCACATGGCCATCTGCTTTATGAAATGTGCTCCCATCTAGCAGCAGATGCATCCGTAATGGCTGTGGTCAGTAAGCTGTCTAGTGTAAAGGGCCTTTCAGTAACAGCAGACTATGAGCAGTACACCACTGCAGGTGCAACCTGCAAGCTTTTTCTGACAACATCCATTGAAAACAAATAATTTCTCTCTTGGATCCACAGGAAAGTACTCACAGACAGAAGATGGCATAAAACACAAGGGCACACATCACTGCCATTTGACACTATGTTGTTATGAGAAGGAAAATCATTTCCAGAATGCTTAGGATTTTCTCTAATGTAAGAATGCCCAGCAAGTTCTAGTAGTTGGGGAGGAGCCTATACAAAGTGAAACCAATGGTGAAGAGATTCCATCTGCTGCATAACATTAGAGTTCGTGAAAGTCTAATGGAACAGCCAGGATACCTGTTTTTTGAGGAACGTTTACATCTCCTTCTCTATCACATGTTTCTGATGGGGATGAGAGTAGAGACGAAGGGAATACTGAAGCTTTTGGCTATTGTCACTCACATCAATGCCTTATTTTTTTTTATTTTTTTTTGTACTAGGTAATTATATAGACGGGCAACCTCAAATTCAACTTTTACTTCAGATTTACTACAGTGATTATTTTCCAAGCACTTGAACATTTATTTATTTTATTTAGTTATTTGCATTTGTATTGCACTGATGGTTCACTGAGTCAAAATAAGCCCATTTTCAGTGGAGGCTTGGAGAGAAAAGCTCCACGATGAAATGTACAATGCATCAAATTAATACATAGATGCACATAGCAATGCAGTACATTTATACTTTGCCAATACATCAATACAAATATCAGTACAATGCATCATATCAATCTTCTTCTTCTTTCGGCTTTTCCCGGTTAGGGGTTGCCACAGCGGATCACCTTGTCCGCACATTGAATGGCAGTGGAGTTTTACGGTGTCGAGTTGACAGCCCGGCGCCCAACCTTCCACAGAAGGCACACTCACACGCACACCTAGGGCCAATTTAGAGTATCCAATCCACCTGCAGCAGCATGTCTTTGGGATGTGGGAGGAAACCGGAGCACCCGGAGGAAACCCACGTGACCACAGGGAGGACATGCAGACTATGCACAGAAGGCACCCCAGCCGAGGATCGAACCGGAGAACCACTTGCTGTGAGGCGGCAATGCTAACCACTGCACCACCGTGGCCGCCCTATGCATCATATCAATACATATGTCAAAAATATCATTATAAACTATGTACAAGCAGTAGTTTATCATCATGAGTATAGTAGTGCAAGAGTTGCAGAAGCAGATGAATGTGCTAAATAACAATATGGATATGGATCGAAGTGAAGCAGTGTACTTAACACAATGACCAATGAAACAAATATATTAAAGGGTAGATATACTCTAATGTAAAGACTCTGTAAACAATATCAAAATTATTATAAGATTAAGCAAGCTGAATTAAATTATAAATAATGTATAGCCAGTTGCAATTAATTTACAGCCCCGGGTTAAAATTAAGTAAACTAATGCTCCAAATACCCAAAATGTGACAGATATAAATAGCCAGCACATAAGGACATACAGACAAGATGTCAAACTAGTACAAATGATGACAGCACCCATACAACATTGTTAGATGATAGAGCAAAGCCAGTGTCCCAATAAGGCTTTATCTATGGAGAACAAATGGTTATAATTCCAGCAAAATAATCTCCAAGTACAGGCTAACTGTCTTACAAACAACCTCTGAAGAGTATCCCATATATCTTCAAATATCTTCAGAATGAATGCCAAAAACAATAGCTCACAAAGATGCTCCCACATCACCAAAAGTCATTATCTAGACTTAAGGATCCCAATAGAAGAGTGCACACAGTTAACTCCACTGTAAAAACAGATTACAGAAAATGCAAAAGGGAACAAACAAAACACCAAGCAGCCAGAGATACTTCAACAAGCTTGGCACCCAATGTTTCCATGCTCACAAACTACCAGAACCAAGCAGTCCACTGGCAAAAGACTAACATCCAAAAATAACTAAGTAGGTAGACTCAATACAATAAAATAACAAATAGAACATCCAAATTTCATCCACAGGCAGACATTCACTGACTTTGGACATGTGCAGTTGCTACTTTCTCCCCACAACTTAAAGAAAAGTACTCAAAGGAAGAGTGAAACAGTGCTGTGCCCAATCCTAGTGCTGACCAAGGCCCCCATGAAAACAATATCAACCCCAGCCTCTGGGCCAATGGCCTTACTGGGCCCCAGATGGGAAGGGTTGCTAGCAGCCAGCAACATCTTGCTGTTAGCATTCTGGGATACACTGAAACCAGAGTTATCATCACATCCCTATGTACCCAGGTAAAACAACACTGTACAGAATGGAAATGAATTCCAAGAACACTCATTTATTTTATCCTCTTCAAATGCTTATTAAATCTGGACTGAACACCAACAGCAAAAGGTCTTGAAAGGGGAGAAACAAGGAAGGTCAAGTCAATATCCCCATTGAAGATTATTAAATGAATCAAAGAGTACAAGTGAATAGGTATGTTGAACTCTGCTGTTCTAACATCCTTCTCTATGGCTTTACAGGTCACAAGGACCAAGAAGCTGCTTGACAGCTATAGCACATACTGCATTTTATTTATCAGATTTCACTGGAAATAAAGCACCTGGGTAACGTAATTCAACATGCTTAAAGATACCATGAGGACACAAATACATACTTTTCAAACCTGCCCATTCCTCTCAACTACCTGGGGGGAGGGGCAGACTTATGGATTCTGAGGATTACTGCTCCTTCTCAAGCTGCTGCATGGACTTCAACTTCTACATTTAAGGTCTCTGCCCATAAGTAACACTCTTTAGGAGGTCAGAAAATCTCGCTGAACATCTTAGGAACTGGTATCTAAGTATCTGAGCTTTCTGAAGTAAAACCGGACGTGTCTTGCAGTATTCAATTAATGTAGTAAACCATCCAAGAGAACTTGTTTGTGAATTTATATATTTCCTGTTGACTATTTGTTAAAAAACATACTGCCCTCCTTGGACTGGCCACATTCTCAATACATCATCTGTAAGATTTCCCCAAATATGGTGTCATTTGGAGGAGATGGAGAACAGGTACCTATGTACTTCCTCCTCCTACATATCTTCTCTGCTGGTGGCTCTACCTTCAGTTTCAGGCACTGTGCCTTTGAAAACATTTTTGGGCCTCTGGGGGACAAGGACTCTGACACTGAGTAAAGTAAGGATCTTTCAACCTGACACCTTCAGCTGAAAGTGTGGTAGGGTATGTCCAAGTTAGGTGTGGAGGTATGTGAAAAGACATGACTGTGAATACTGAAGTCTGCACAGGTGTCCCATAAGCAAGTCTGTGGATTTCTTTGAACTGCCCTACAGGTGCCAGGAGCAGAGACATTAGCAGGACTGGCAGGGGCATAAGTGACATCAGATAAACTGTCAGTGCAGCTGAGGAATGAAAGACTTACTTTGATGACAGCTAGAAGGACATATGGCAGACCAATGCTGGTAGGACCACCATCTGAGAAAAGAAGGACAAAAATGATGTGAGTGGAGCTGAAACCTGTCCCAATGCATGCTGGTAAACTCATGTGACAGTAAACAGTACTGGTGAAAAAAAATGCTTAGAAACTGTAGTTAAGGGCTGCCATCTGGAGCTCTGATTCTAGGAAACCAGATTCTGACTATAAGACTGTATACGTACTTCTAATCTCTTAAATACGACAGTTCATCATAATCACTGGTAAACAGTCCTAATCAGTGGTAGAGACAGCCTAAAGGGAGCTAGAAAATATACACTCACTTCAGTAAGCATTTCACAAAAGTGGCAGTATGGTCTATCATATCAATGGAAATAATTTTATCTTAACTTTTGGAATGCTCCATGTACTCATTGACAGTGATCTTGGGTACGGAGCACACCATCAAAGCAATCCTGTATGTTAATATGCACCTTATCATAATTTTTAGATTGTCTTTTCACTTGGTTTAAACTCCAATTTGCAGAAAATATTGTTTCTCAAGGGATGCATGCATATACTCTTCAGTGCTGTGTTTCTGTTTATCTTCACCAGACAGTTTAGAATAAGCAGAAGCAGAAGGTTTGAAAGGGGGAGGGGAGGAAAAAGTGTCAGAAGTCTGAAAGAGAAGGCGAGTCAGAAAATTAAGTCTTGATAAAAGGCAGTTTTGTTAACATAATGAAGTCCTGAGGTGTTTTTTTCAGTACTGGGAGGTACATTAAATCTGAACATAAATTAAATGTTTCCCATTGTCATGCTGTGGGCTTAATGACCAAAACAGTGCGTCTGTCCAGAAGTATTACTTGCAGAGGCACACAGTGTCAGGAGAAGTTGCATCTATGAACTAGAAAAAGGCCTTTGAAAAACAAACAAATGTTCCCAAATGGAAAATATAGTGGATATAAAAAGTGTACACACCCCTATTAAAATGCCAGGTTTTTGAGATATAAAAAAATGAGACCACAATAAATCATTTCAAAACTTTTCACACCTTTAATGTGACCTATAACCTGTACAACTCAACTGAAAAACAAATCTGTTAGGGGAAAAAATATAAAAAATAAAAAAACATACAATGAGCTGGTTAGCATACGTGTGCAAACCCCTTAAACTAATACTTTGTTGAAGTACCTTTTGATTTCATTACAGCATTCAGTCTTCTTGGGTAGGAATCTATCAGCAAGGCACATCTTGACTTGGCAATATTTACCCACTCTTACTTGCAAAAGTGCTCCAAATCTGTCAGATTGCGAGAGCATCTCTTGTGTACAGCCCTCTTCAGGTCACCCCACAGATTTTCTATTGGATGTAGGTCTGGGCTCTGGTTGGATCACTCCAAAACTTTAATTTTCTTCTGGTGAAGCCATTCTTTTGTTGATCTGGATGTATGCTTGGGGTCGTCATGCTGAAAGGTGAAATTCCTCTTCATCTTCAGCTTTCTAGCAGACGTCTGAAGGTTTTGGGCCAAAAGTGACTGGTATTTGGAACTGTTAATAATTCTCTCCACCCTGACTAAAGCCCAGTTCCAGCTGAAGAAAAGCAAGCCCAAAGCATGATACTGCCACCACCATGCTTCATGGGGATGGTGTCCTTTTGGTGATGCAAAGTGTTGTTTTTGCACCAAACATACCTTTTGGAATTGTGGTCAAAAAGTTCAACCTTGTCTCATCAGACCATAACACATTTTCCCACATGCTTTTGGGAGACCTGATGTATTGTTTTTGCAAATTTTAGCTGGGCCTGGATGTTTTTCTGTGTAAGAAAAGGTTCTGTCTTCCAATCATGCCCCATAGTCCAGACATATGGAGAATACAGAAGATTGTTGTCACATGTAGTACACAACCAGTACTTGCCAGAAATTCCTGCAGCTCCTTCAGTGTTGTTGTAGGTCTCTTGGCAGCCTCCCTGACCAGTTTTTGTCTGGTCTTTTTATCAGTTTTCGAGGGAACGTCCAGTTCTTTGCAACATCACTATTGTCCACATTTTCTCCGCTTCTGGATGACTGTCTTCACTGTGTTCCATGGTGTATCCAATGCTGTGGAAATTTTTTTGTACCCTTCTTCTGACTGATACCTTTCAACAATGAGATCCCTTTGATGCTTTGTAAGCTCTCTGCGAACCATGGCTTTTGCTGTAGCAGGCAACTGAGTAAATGTCAAGAAAATCCTACTAGGACAGCTGAATTTTATTTGGGGTTAATCAGAGTCTCTTTAATTGATGGCAGTTGTGTACCCAAGAAAACTGAATGTTGTAATTAAATCAAAAGGTGCTTCAAAAAGTATTAGTTTAAGGGTGTGCACACTTATGTAACCAGCTTATTATACTCTTTTTATATTTTTCCCTAATAGAGTTGTTTGTTTTTCAACTGAATTGTACATTTATAGGTCACATTACAGGTGGAAAAAGTTTTGAAATAATTTATTGTGGTCTCATTTTTTTATATCACAAAAACCTTGGATTTTAATGGGGTGTGTACACTTTTTATATCCACTGGACATCTAACCAAGATGAGAAATATAGAAGATAATTCAGAAATAAAAAAAAACAAAAAAAACTCTCATCAAATAAAACAAATATATCAGAAAACAATTTAAAAGAACAAACTGTATTCACTCATTCATCAAAACTTTGGAATAGGATAGCACCGAAGAGATGAAGAAAGGAGCAGTGCACTGTGGGAATGGCGGCATAGAGATGGCAGCATGAAAAAGTAACAGGGCTAATTAAAATCAGCCTTACTGCTTATACATACAGACCTTGTTTTTTGGTTTGTGGTAACAGCCAGGCAAAGTCACTCACTATGGCTTACGGCTCATTCAGTCCTTGGCTGGGGAAGTCAGTTTGCTTCCCTTTGGAGGTGAGAATCAGCTCAACAGACCTTCATTCATGTGAAGTTCTCCTCCTTTGTTGCAAACCTCTTTCCCTGCAGTGTCTTAGTAGCATCCACTTATGCTGCTGCCTAGGAGGTCTCATATGCACATCTCTGCACGTATTCAGGCACTTTCTCCTGGATGTGGGGTATGAATTATGCTGCCGCCTAGAAGGTCTCATATGCACATCTCTGCATGTATTCAGGCACTTCCTCCTGGACGTGGGGCATGAACCACACTGACCAAATAGTTGCTACCAGCAGTTTCTCAACAATCCTGTTAGTGAAAGAGGTACAGAAGGTCACTCTCCCTGCATCCCTCAGAATAGGTTAGCCGGTGCTGGCCACAAATTCCCAGCCTCCCCATCCTCCCAACACCTGGGTCACTAACTGAACCCAAGTAGTATGGCATTATCCCTTTATGACACAGGGCCACTGCCGGAGACCTTACTGATATCAGATACACCATTAAATAACAGTGTGGCACTCTAGGACACCTTTAAAAAGAATTTGCAGTCAAGAGAATAAATTACCATAAGTAGAGAACAATGACTAAAATAACAAGATGACCTACTAAAGGCATCTGGAAATTCAGCAATGATATGTAAAACTAAACCATACAGCAGGTTATGTATCACTGAATTTGAAGGGTCTATATTATGTAATCGAAGAGACTTTTCTTCGAATGAGTAATATTCTAACCCAAAACATTGAAAACACTAAACCGCGAATGGTCACATCCGCAAGTTTTTTTCCTAGGGAAAAAATTAATGAGGCTGCAAACAAACAACAAAAACTTCACAATCCTAATCAAGTGGGAGGCTTCACCCCCCCCTCCCAAAACTAAATATACCAACTCTGACATCGCTCAACGTTGGGGGAAAGGGCAAACCGCGAGAATGACCAAATTAATTTTTTCCCTAGGAAAAAATTTGCGGACATGGCCGTTCACGGTTTAGTGTTTTCAATGTTTTGGGTTTGAATATTAAGCGTTCGAAGAAAAGTGTCTTCGATCGCGTAACAGGGAACCAATTTGAAGGCCCATAGTATTTTGTGTTTTCATTAAAGAAAGTAGCATTTATCTCACTTACCCCAATCCTCTTTTACACCTGGGATTTTGCCCATCCACATCAAGTGCATCAGCCATTCCAGAACTACTACTCCCCAGGCCAAGGCCTTCTTTCCACCCTTGTTGTTCCATCACTTTCCTCCCTATGCCCTGTAACAACAAGAAGTAAACCACAATTAAGAGAACAGTCAGAATATGGAAAAAGCTGACATTGTCCAAAGTGTATAAGGGCTGTAACATAAAATCTTTTTTTGTATTGTAACACGTTACCTTTTCAATTAGTGGATCAACTGATGGTACAATATTCCATACTAAGGCAATCAAAGGGAAGAATATAAGGATACAACACATATCACTAGTACATTTATACAAAACCATGCACAGCCTGTCTTGAACTTACAACTGACATCTTACAGTCGACAATACACATAAACAACAAGGGTTTGTCAATGGTGAATGTTGCTGTGCACCACAGCAGACTTGAAGAAAGAGTGGTTAAAGATGGTCAGTGAAATAAGAAATATGAGGCAGCTGACAAGAATGGAAGTCAATATATATTTTCTCTTGAATGTATGTGGAGAAAATCCAGTATGGTGGTTTATGGCTGCCAAAATCCAAAATTTGTTTTGTATTTTATTTTACAAATACTTTTACTATCCAAATATTTAAGGATAAGTTATATCTTAATACTTTCCTCTGGGGTGATTATTAAATCATCTTCGCATTATCTATACTTTTCTGCACCAGTCAGTTTGATGAAACAAAAACTATGCACTTACCTTAATTACAGATCAGGTTGAACAGGTCCAACTTTGGTAAAAGCAAGACTAATGCTGAAAGGCATTAAGATAGCTCACTAACCAAAACAGCTAAATTTACTAGGTTCCTCTTTTTATTCAATACCATTATGTGAATAACTTCTTCTCAAGATATCCAGTATGCCACATAACGCAGAAAAAAAAACAAAACAATAAGCCTCAGGACCAAATGTAGGTGAGTATGTTAATGAGGATGGACCTGCTCATCCAAATCTGTTGCTATGGTAAGTACATAACATTTGTGTCTGGTACAAGGAGGCCCATTCTCAGTAAAAGAAGAAAAAAAATCCCAAGCTAGTCTTTTTGGGGTGATCTCCCTCATGGGAAAATATCTCTTATCACTGTTGCCCTAAACGGAGACTTGGAACTGGATATCACACCTAGATTGCAGAGTCTTGTGAAAGTAGTCAATGAAGACCAGCTGCGCTCTGGGAAAAGTCCAAGGTATAGCAGCTGTTCTTGTGAAAAGTGCTCTTGGGAGAGAGGTAAGAGACTCTACACTTCTGTAAGCAAACTTACCATAACAGTAGATGTTTGACTGTTCACTGCTGCAGTAGCCTTATCTATATGGGTTATATCTTGCCAAGGACATAACCGGCCAGCTTCTAATGTTTCAAGGGCACCTTCCATGTGCCCAAACTATTAATCAGCTCAAGCAGTGCTGAAGAAAAAGAGTGGGTTAGGTACCAAGCCCTTCAGAGTTTCCCCGCCACTGAAGAACACGGGTCTATATCAGTCCGTCAAAACGGCTGACGATCGAATACCAGATGTTCGAACTGTGAAGTTCAAACACTGATTTTCGCGAAGCTGCGGAACATCGAATTCTTTCCCAGGGAAAGAATTTGGTGGGCCGTTTCTGCAGCTTTGCGATTATCAGGACTGTGGTGGGAAGTTACGGGCCAGGTTCGGGTAAGTGTGCAATTGTGTGGACGTTAGGGTAAGGGCACGGGTGAGGTGGGTGTGCGATAGTGACAGACTTTAGGGATAGGGTGGGATAGGTGGGTTAGGGCGCGGGTCAGGTAAGTGTGCGATAGTGACGGACCTTAGAGTTAGGGTTTGGGTTAAGGTAAGTGGATAGACAGTACTGTATGTACAGTTTAGTGTAGGGTTAGATGTAAGATTTTAAGTGTTTTTGTGTGGATTGCTGCTTTTTTGGTGTGCTTATGTTGTGTGTGTGTTTCTTGGAACAGCGATTTTTTTTTTCCCCCTGGGAAAAAAAATCGCTGTTCTAAGACTTCGATGTTTTTGTACTTCGTGGTTAGAAGTTCGAACATATGGTGTTTGAACTTCAGCCATTTCGGTGAACTGATATAGACCCATAAGAACACTACTCTTGAAACCTTTCGAGGATCAATGGTCAGCTAACACTTTTCTATTACTGGGCACATAAGTTCCCTTTGGTGAAAACAAACTTCCACATTTTAATTTTATGACAGAAAGTGAATGTTTTCCTATCTTAAAAGTAATAATTTTACCGAAAAAGTGTTTTTATAGACTGTCATGCGACTTTCAATTACTTTTTACTTTTGAGGAAAAAAGTTGTTGAAACTTACCTAAAACTGCTTTTTCCTTTAAAAAAGTGGTGTTTTGTTACTTTTGGAGGCTGGTGTAGGTGTTTAAAATGCTATTCACTGTTTTTTTTAGTGGGAACAAGGTACTTTTTCAATACTTACTTGTTTCACTGTCTACTGTTACCTGGCTTACTTTGAATTCAGATATCTTTTTCGGCTTCACCATGGAACAACCTCGCAGTTCCTCCTTACTTTCTTGTTCCAGCCAACAACAAACAAAGTCTTCAAAGCAGCTTTTGCCACTTCAGCAGTCTTCTCAATTTTCTCAGACGCAGGTGGGTGACTCTGCTGTGGGCATTCCTGGTTCCTCAGACTATTCATCTTTTTCCTTGGCTCCCTCTGGTGTTGTCCCTTCAGCTACCATAGACTGGGGTTAGACACATCTTCTGTGGCTACTCAAGTGCCCTTGGTGGGCATGGGAGAACTACTCTTGTTGGTCTTGAAAGAATGAGCGGGGAAAACCTCTTTGCCTCATCAAACTGGGATGCCTTTCCATAAAGCAGTTTTGCCTGTCAATGGTCAGTCTGCTTCTTCAGAAATTACTGGCAAAAATAAGTAAAAGGTTAGACAGATGTCTTCTCCTGCCTCTGTTATGTTGGACAGGACTGAATTATTTAACTTAGCCCAAGGCTTAGTTCAGGCTCTTGACCCTTTGATTTCTGTATTTTCTGGTGAGAGAAAAATAAATTCTTCACTGTCTGAGGATGTTCAGGATACTAAACAGGAAAATGAACACGAGGAGGCAACTGCTGTTTTCCCTCCTCAGGTCTCTGATTCTGAGGATTGTTTCTTCTGATAGTCTCTTGGAAGGATTTTCTTTTTCTGAAACCATGTCCTCAACAAATTTTTTTTCATTGGGAACATAATGATCTTCTACTGTCTTTAAAAATATATTATGATTTAACAAAACTGTAATTTCTTGTTCCTGCTGTCCTTCCAGCTTTGGAGGATGTTTTATTACAGATTGCAACTTACCTGCTAGACCAACTTGCTGCCCCCAAGACAGCAGATAGACTGCCATAAGGCTAATACAGCAGTGTTCAAAAGAAGAGCATATATATATATATATATATATATATATATATATATATATATATATATGGGTCTACTGCTCTACATCAAAAGAACACTTCGAAATAGAGCAGGAGACCTACACTTCAGCAAATGTTCACTTCAACGAAAGTGCACTTTTGCTGAAGTGTAGTTCCCCGGGCGAACCAAAAAAAAAAAAAAAAAAAAACACTAAAACATGTTTCACCACCATGTGGGGGGCTGTGCCCCCACACCCTCCCACTTAAATATACCAACTCCGAGATCGCACTACAGTGGGGGAAAGGGAATATTCCCATTCTGCGCTGAAGTGTGACTGCCGAAGTCAATGTTCGAAGTTTCACTACTTCGAACAAGTGGACTCGGTGAAGTGGGTTTGAAGTAGTGAAACTTCAAACATCTGCACGGATCCCATATATAAATATACATATCTATATATCTACCTATATATCTATCTATATATATATATATGTATAGTGCATATTAAAGCAATGGTAACTGAAATGGGTTAGCCACTTACCTACAGCCACTTTAGAGACTTTATAACCAAGTTCCTTGTTTGAAAAGGAAACAGACCTTATAATTTTTCTTTAGAGATTTTATATCATTAAACCAGAATCTTGATTATCTGATCCCCGTCCATGAGAAGCAGAGTCCATCACTAACCCTGTTCAAGCGTTACCTTGACCAATGGATGGGAAATCGGAAATTCACCCCAGGATTGGCCCCTGTGTTTCTGATAGATAGAGGTAGACAGCAATGCCCAAACTAACATACCCCTACATAACCTCTAAAAATTTCCTAACATACCCACTCCTAATAAACACCCATGATACACAGGGACACAATTGGGATGGATTGCAAGGCTAAGCTTATAAAGGCCCTGCTAGTCATTAGCTTTGTATATACCCACGAACCTATGAACTGATAATCTGAACTATCTACCGTAAAATGAAAAGCAAGACTATGGCCAGAAATGGAAACATTTTACTGTCTAACAAAAGAAAAATGGCACAGGCAGCGGATCTACACAGACACTCACTCACTCACACACACACACACACACACACACACACACACACACACACACACACACACACACACACACACACACAGACGTATATCACAATATTAACAATTTTGCAAGCAAAAAACAATATTTTAGTAAATAAGTTGTTATGAAAGATTTAAATATTACATGAATTCTCCCTGGCTCCTTGGCATGCAAGGATGGAGCTCTGACAGCAACTCAGATGACTGTGGTTCAATTAATGGTACTAGCAATGGAGAACTCAAGCAAAGAGATGGAAGGAGAAAAGGAGTGTGGCTCGTTCACCTGTCCTGGGGGGGGGGGTTGCACACACTTAAGGAGCACTCACTCATGCTATAATTTTCCCACTGGAGACCACAATAATTACCCTTTGTGCTTTAAAATTAGTGAGTAGGGTTGGTTGAAGGCTTACGTCCCATGAGGAAGTGACACACATCCCAGCACCATCAACCCACTGTACGTCCCACCTCTGTTAGTGGAAATGTGCAGAATTATAAGGTTGTCTAAATTTTGGCCTTTCATGCATTAATCTCACCTTCCCCTTCCTTAATGATGGAGGAAAATGGGTTATTTGGGTTGAGAGAGGGTTGATAAGCAGACCGGGGGGGGGGGGGGGTCAAAAGGTACAAAATGTTACAACTATTTTCATTTGAGCATATCATCTGTACAAATCTATTTTTTTATTCTGACACAGGGAAAATATTTTAATGGCAGAGTTATATGTATTATAATTGTTAATATTTTACACTGCAATATGAATTTGTCAACACTTTTATGTAGGGAAAACTCAAAAAAGGCATTTAAAACACATAAAGTAGAACACTTAAATGCTTCTAAAAGTAATAATGTTACAAATGGTTTACCTTTACATCGTCCATCCCAATATGGGCGAAACGACTTCCACAAATACCGAAGTGCAAACATCTCCGTCGAATTCCGAATAAGTGAACGACAAAACCTCGGCCCTTTTTGACCCATGGTAGCAATGGGGTGGAGGTGTGGCGCGGCCGGAAATGTCGAATGTCGAACTATTTTCGACATTTAAAATTTTTCGCAGTTTTGGTTTGCTTAAATGAGTCAATTAAGTGGCCGATCGACGATATAAAGGTAAACCATTACAAATGCTCTGGCTACACACAGTAATGGTTAAGACCGAGTGTTCTTTATATTGCAGGCCTCCAAATAATTCCACAAAGCAATAGAGCTCATAATGATGATGAGAAATTACTACAAGAGTTAAAATTAATTTACGGTCTGATTACTTTGAAAAAGGAAAAGCTAAGTCCCTACAGTAGTTAATGAAAGAACATCAGTTGGATAAGTCTGTTAAATTTAATGAATTTGTGGATAACAAGAGTGAAGAGGAACAGAACATTATTCCCCTGTTATAAGAATGCTGTTATCGAAGGTCGATTGATATACAAAAGAAGCAAGTTAATTATAAATAACAATAACAATAATATTAATAATAATAATTTTGATGCAAAAGTATGGAACTTTTCATATACTGGTAGACTGAGTGACTCAATAGATGGCAAGAATAAAGCTTTGATACTTAAAATCAGTTAGTCAAACATCTTCAGGTTTATACCGAAAAGTTTTTATGTGGAAATATATACATATAATGTTTGTTATTCCATATAAAATCTCTAAGTTTATTAAAATGACTTATTGAGGTTGTTGGAGGTGTAGTAAAGATGTAAAAGCTGATTGGACACGTTTATGGACTGTGAAAAATTTAATTTATATTGGGAAGAGATAAGTATATTTTTTAAAGAGTTATGGTCTGATAATTGTTTTTTTTTTAACTAGATCAGTAATATTAATAAATGTTCCACTTTCTGTATCTGTAAAATCCAGAGTAAGGACTCTTCTGGGCTCCCTTCATAGTTTCCAGAAAAGTTATTACAAAAAACTGGCAATCAAACTTAGTTCCTACATTCAAAGAAATTTTAAATTTAACAAAGATACTATGCAATAATGAAAAATAAGTGATCAGAATAAGATCCATAAATCATATTAGCTGCTGGGATTACCTTGAAATGTTGCTAATGAAATACTAAGATTATTAATGTGTTAACTGTATAACATTACGTTGATGATTTAATGTATTCCTATCACTGCATAACAATATCTGAAGTTGAATTGTTTTCTTTTCAGTGTATATACTGTAAATGTATTAAATTAATAAAATTTTTCTTAAAAAGAAATTACTACAAAAAAGTGCCAGTTATGTTTGACTGCCACTAGAAGGCATGTTTTGAATACATTAGTGAATATAAAATCTATATTAAATAAACTGTCCCAATCCTCAAGTTCCCCTAAATTTATTCAGATTTATGAAGACATACTGCAGAAATAGTACAGTTGCGCAAGATCTTAACATAACAGTAGATGTCTTACTTCTCACTGTTGCAGTATTTGTTACTCTTGGAATATCCTGCAGAGGACAAACATCTGGCCAGCATACCAAAACCTTTACATCTTCCAGGAGCTGTACACATCAGACATATGTCTTACATGCAAGGTGTAAGGAACATATGAGTGCCTAAACCCCAGAATTGAAGTGCTCCAGAAGAACTAGAGCAACTCCAGAGGAAAGCAATAACACATAGATCCAGAAAGGGAAGAAGAAGTGAATGAATGAAAGACCCCTCAGCCAGAAGGAAAACAACAGAAAGTAACAGGGGGCAGGATGGAGGAAATGAATACCACAACAATGGGTGAATCTATCTGGAAGAGTTCTTAGTATCTTTTTTGAGTGTCAGAAACCTGGGAACACTCCTACGTAAAATGTTCCATCATACGTACCACAGTATCTCCAAAAAGGTAATTCCTCCATAAGGGAATCAGGAGAAAGTGACTCCTCCTCCTCAGATCCCAGGACAAGAGAAGAGTGGATTTGGGAACAGTAAGCCTATGACTCCTCACTAGAAAGTAAATCCAGCTCTCCCTCAGAGGAGTCCATTTCCCTATGATGTTTAAGGAGTAGTGGACCAGGGAACAGAGGCACATACAGACAACCACTGAGGGAGCTTTAGAGCCATAAAGGCATTGAAAAGCACCCGAGTAAAATCCTGCCATTCTTTGTCTGGATCATTAGCCACAGGAGCTACATGTCTGGTCTATTTTTTTAAGGGAACATCAGCCTTAAACCAGACACACTTTCCCTAATAAGTGTTTAGGGAATTGCCTCAAGGCCTCTCTGACATCAGCCTGGGTTTCTCCTACTCATCTGCAGCAGATGAAGATACAACCTCTTTGGACGTGTATATAAGCGACCTCATCTTGGGCTCCAAATGGGTTGTGACAGAGGGAGCTAATGCAGTCATCTAATGGTTCTCATGTTCTTTGTCCAACCAAAAGGAAACATCCCGAGGAGGCTGGACAGAAGCATATTAAATGCTCACCTTTTAAGCTTTTTTTCTTAAGCAGAGGCTGGATGTTGGGGTGGGTAGATTCAGAGCCCATGGCACCCTGCGTTAGAAGTTTTAAACACCAGTTCTCCAAGTAAATGGAAGGGGATGACAAGATGGCTGCAAAGCATCTTAGGGACAAATGCCTGACAGATCGCACACTTTGTATGGTCCTGTGTAGCACCCCTCCCCCCAAAAAGGCACTTCTCAGATGTATGATTATAGGGAATCTGCCTTTCACACTCACATTTTCCCTTCCTGGATGACATGTAAAAAAGATAATCAAAGAAGTAAAAACAGGAAGGAAGAGATCCCAATGATGCACTTATCTTTACAAGACTCATCAGCTGGATCAGCACGGTGAATATCTTGCAGACCAAAATCAAAGTTAGCATTTGAAATGTCAGCAAAGAAGTTCAGAGGATTAGGAGCTTATATGGCACATACACACCTTATGCCTTGGATATGGGATATACTTCTGATGTACGGCACATGGAAGGTGTAAAAGCTTTGGTAAGCTGGCCAGACGTTTGGCTATCCTTGGCAGGATATTCCAGTTGCAAAGGATACTGCAACAGTGATCAGGAGGGTCATCAACTGGTGTCACTTCTACCTTCATGAGCTTCCCACAACTTTTCCATATAGGATTACTATATTTCAACAATAACACTCTGACCATCTCATTGTTTGGTTAATATTCAAAGTTTTGGAACCTCTTGGTAGTTTATGGTTGGGTGTCTCCTGGATCATAGGGTGTAGACACCAGCACTGACTTTTTTATTTTCTTTTTCTTGTTGTTAACAGGAATATCAATAGTCATACTGCCTCAATAGTTCAAAAGTTTCACTTACAAGCTAACAAGTAATGACTGCATTCAACAAAACATGTCACATTCATATTATGAAAAACAGAAAGAGCCTTTTGCAAAACTTCTCCAGTAAGTTGAAGCATGCCTCATAAAATTCAATCAAGTGATAACCTGCCTAAATTACATTACACAAGAAATAGTTAATGGTAGACTTAAAAATGCAACAGCTTCTATTCCCCAGGTTGATCTCTTCTGCTAAACTGTATCCCCCATGCTACCAAACTCCATCATCCATGAATGATATCCACTGCTGAATAACTATAATTAATTCTGTAAATATCTACTACTATATTCTATACTGCAACTGTTCCATGGTGTATTACCAAAAGCAACAAAAAAAAATCAAATATGTCATATATACATTTGTACTGTAAGCAACATACTTGTGTCTATATTTATTATATGATTTCTGTAAGTAGTCTTATTGCCATATGGTCTGGGTTGTGGCTGAAAAGGGTCTTTGAATTAACACATTTACCTGGTTAAAAAGAATTAAACAATGAATGAATGAATCAATCAATAAATAAATAAATATGCCATAAAGAAAAGAAGGTGAAATCTTATACAGGAGTAGTGATCCCTACTGAAACATCTACAGTCATGGTGCATACACTCATACAATTGTACTATGGTCAATGTTGGGGTTACTTTTGCTGTAGGACACTTTGTCCATGGGAACAGTACTAAAGTAGTTACATGCCCCAGTGGAAGGTGGTGAGGATAGTAAGCCCTGCAGTACCCTGATAGCAAATTCTACATTTCTAGACTGGAAATACTGCTTCTAGAATCCGGAGAAGGTCTTCACAGTAGTTCTAGGTGGCTGCCTTGCAAATACCCTGAAATTACATTTCTAAACAAAGCCACTGAGGTAGCTGCTGCCCTGGTAAAATGGATCCTCATAGATGTCTAAAGGCCACTTCCATTTCCCATATAACAATGTTAAGCAGTTTGCCAACCATTTCAAAAGTGTCTGTTTCAAGACTGGCCTCGCTTCATTGCCAGGCAAGACAGTTGCAACCAACTGATCTGATTGACTGCCCTCCCTAATCCTACGCACACAGTAGCTAAGCTGTCTGTTCACATCTAGAAGTTGAAGTGAAAATCCTTTCTGTTCTGTGAATTAGGGTGAAAAACAGGCAGGTGTAAAGCCTGATTTAATGGCCACTCAGACACCACTTTTGGCAGGAAAAAGGGTGTGGTCTTCTGCTTTTTTCTGTCCCCCTGAAAGATGATATGTTTCACTGTGCAACACAGCTTCAAGCCTAGAGATGCTCCTTGAAAATATAATAGCCATCAAGAATAAAGGCCCTCTATGATAAACTTCAATGTGACTGCAGAGGTGGTCTTAAAGGAGGTCATTGCTAGCTTCTCCAGCACAAAATGCAAGTCCAAAGGTGGAGATAGTCACTTTCTGGGTGGCTTAAGGTGCACAACCCCCTTAAAGAACTGCTCTACAATGGAACATATTGAAAATGGAGTGTACACAAGAAGGCATGCTGCCATTGCAAAAGGTAGACTTTGAAGGAAGCAAAGGACATGCCTACCTGAAACAATTTGGCCAGTTACAACAGCACCCTTGGCACACTGCTTAGAGTTGGGAGTATGCCTCTTTCACTGCACTATAACATTAATCTCTTTTATTTGACAAGGTAAGACTTCCTAGTGTTGAGTTTACTTCCCTCCTTCATAGTAAGCAGCACTTTGTCTATGAAGCTCTCTAAACAGGCTCATGCAAACAGCATTCAAGTTGCCAACATCAGGCTCTTCAGAATGAGGCACAACAATGACCCTCCTCCCTGGCCCAAGAGTGAACAAAACAGTGGAAAGTTCCAAGGATCTACCTGACTTATATGGACTACTGGGGAAAAACACAGCTATCTTGGCCAGAGAGGGACTACTTAGATGAGCCTGCGTTTTTCATCCTTGCTATTACAACTGTGTAAGAAGCTTACCACAACAGCAAATATTCAAGTAGGAATACTGCTGCAGTCACAACCTTTGGCCAAAGGAGTGGTCTGATGCTCATACCAATTTTCAGAGCTTTGAACTCTTCCTCTGTCTGGTTTAACTCCTCCTTCCCAGGATGTCACCACACTTTTGGTATAAAGGATTTTATCAGACAATGCCATCTCCGTTTTTTCTTGCTGAACTCCAGTAATTCATGTCTATAAGCTGTCTCTGTAAAGGTCCCTAGGCTTACTAAGAGCCCTTCCATGACTTGCCCTCCTCATACTAAGTCAAGTAACCCCAAAAAGCCTGGATACCCAGAAAAAACATGAGTAGGAGAAAGTACAGTTGTGTACCTACCATATATGTACATGTTCGAGTGTATTCACTGTTGCAGTCATTACTCTTGGGTTATCCTGCTGGCAGACTACCCTCAGTCGGCCAGAATTCCAAAGTCTAGGTCCGGCATCGGTTGCTGTCGCCTCTTCCCTGACATCAGTGCGCCACGGGTATAAAAGATGCAGCCAATGCCATTTTCTTCAGTTTTTCTTGCCTCAGATATCAGGTGCCCCCAAATTGGTAGGCTGAAAAATATGCCAATAAAAATGCATGCACAAAAATAACATTTCCTTCATCTACAAGCAAATACACCAAAAAGGTTGTATAGGATGGAGAAGTGCAGATAAGTCCCAGCAAAGAAAAGGGGGTTGGTGGGTGGGTAACCTGGACTGCAACAGTGAATACACTTGAACATTTACATTTATGGTAGGTACACAACTGTACTATGTTCGTGTTTCACTGTTGCAGTCATTACTCTTGGGTTGAATCCCAAAGCTGAGGAAGGGCGGCTGGGCTAAACTGGGTTAGGAGAGGCTATGAGGCCCTGCAGAACTGCAGTGGCAAAGCCTGCTCTGGACTTAGAGTAAAGAGGTAAATGGTAGTGCTTTGTGAAGGTGTGCACTGAACTCCAAGTTGCAGCCTCTAAGATATCTTTGGTTGGTACTCCTCTGAGGAAGGCTGCTGAAGTGGCTGCTGCTCTGGTGCAATGAGGCCTAATGCCCTTAGACACTGATTTGCCATGTTGAAAATAGCAGAAACGGATGCAATGGCCTATCCATTTAGAAATAGTCTGTTTTGAGATGGCCTTTCCTTGTGATCCTGCAGCATATGACACTAAAAGTTGCACAGTCTTTCTGAAAGCTTTAGTTCTGTCCAAGTAGAAGCGTAACTGCCTGTGTATGTCCAAAGAATGCAGAATTTTCACACCCTTGTTCTGTGGGTTAGGATAAAAGGTAGGCAAGTGAATGCTTTGGTTAAGGGCCACACTGGACACCACCTTAGGCATAAATGTAGGGTTTGTCCTCAGAGAAACCCTGTCTGGATGAAAAATGATGAAAGGTTCCACAGAGCCATGAGTGCTTGTAACTCCGAAACTCGCCTTGCAGAAGTTATTGCTAGGAGCAGAGCTATTTTCCAAGATGCGAATTTAATATCTGCTGTTGATGCTGGCTCGAAAGGAGGCAGTGTCAGTTTTTCCAAAACATAATTGAGGTCCCAGGCCGGAATTGGTGCTCTCCTTGGAGGTCTAATGTTTTTGGCCCCTCTGAGGTACTGCCTTATTAAAGGACGAGAAAAGATAGGTGGTTCCGTATTGTAATGAGCTGAAATGGCAGAGGCATGAATCTTAATTGATGAGAAAGAAAGGCCTTTGTTTAGCATCTCAGTTAGGTATTGTAAAATCTGAGGGATATTTGGTACACAAGTGTCACTGCCTTGTTCCTGGTTCCAAGCACAGAATCTCTTCCATTTTTCTGCATAAGATTTTCTGGTACTGGGCCTCCTGGCCTCCAAGATAACATTCGTAACAGCTTTTGAAAGAGGAGTGTTCTGAATGGCTACATTATCCGCCATGCTGCCAGATTTAAGGTCCTGAGTTGGCTGTGCAGGATCCAATTGTTTTGTTGGGTCAGTAAGTGAGAAGTTTGAGGCAATATCCATGCTGGACATTGAGACAAGCTCTTTAGGATTGGGTACCAGTGCTAGCGTGGCCAGTCTGGTGCAATCAGTATAATTTTTGGCTTCTCTTGTCTGACCTTTAGGATTACCCTGGGAAGGAGAGGCAGTGGGGGAAAAACATATACCTTTAGATTTTTCCAGCTGAAGGATAGGGCGTCCACTTTCCATGCTTGCTTGTGATAAATCCTTGTGCAAAATCTCTGCAACTGGCAGTTGTGAGGGGAGGCAAATAAATCTATGTCTGGGCATCCCCATTTCCTTATTATCATGCTGAAGACTTGTGGATCCAGTTTCCATTCGTGGGGATCCATGAGGTTTCTGCTTAGTTCGTCTGCCAGAGTATTTGTTTTTCCTGGCAGGAATTGCGCTTGCAGGTGAACTTGAAAAGCCAATGTTGTGTCCCATAAGGTCATTGCTTGTCTGCAGAGGGGGTAGGAATGTCTACTTCCTTGCTTGTTTATGTACCACATGACTGTAGTGTTGTCTGTCTTTATCAGTAACTGTCCTGGACGAAGCAGGTCCTTGAAAGATGTCAGGGCATTTTGAACAGCTAGCATCTCTTTTTGATTGATGTGAAGATGCATCTGGTTTGCAGGCCATGTGCCCTGAATACATTTTCCTGCCATATGGCCCCCCCCCAGGCATAATCTGATGCATCCGTTGTCAGTGTCTGTCTGGCTGTGGGTAATCTGAATGGCAGACCCTTGTTGTGGTGACAGACTTCTGCCCACCATCGAAACTCCTGTTGCAGGCAGGGAATGAGTGCAATTACTTTCTCCAGGCTGTGGCAATGCTGAGTCCAAACACTTTTTAGATACCATTGTAGTTTCCTCATATGCAGTCTGGCATATGGAATTAGTAGAACGCAAGATGCCATGAAACCCAATGTCTGCAGGATTTTCCTTGCAGATAAGTGGGTTTTTGTTGCCAATTTCTTGAAGTAAGTAGTCAGTTGCTTTTGTTTGTCTGGCGTGAGATAAGCCATCTGGGCAGTTGTATTTAAGCTTGCACCCAGGAATATTATCTCTTGAGAGGGAACTAGTTTTGATTTCTTTTCGTTTACTGTGTACCCTAGGCCAATTAGTAATCTTTTTACAAACGCCAGATGCTTCAGAAGAATGTCTTTGTTCTCTGCTTGAATAAGGCAGTCGTCCAAGTATGGATATATTTGAATTCCTTTTTGTCTGCAAAACGCAATTACTGGTGCCAGGCATTTTGTGAAGACCCTGGGCGTAGTAAATAAGCCAAAGGGCAGTGCAGAGAATTGGTAATGCATTGAGCCAGCTATGAATCTGAGGTATCTTCTGCAAGACTGTCTGATTGGGACATGCAGGTATGCCTCTTTTAGGTCCAAAGTTACGAGCCAAGCCTTCTTGCCCAGCATGGGCAGTAGCTGCTGTAGAGTCAACATTTTTAATTTTGGAACTTCCAGAAACGTATTTAGTATGGACAGGTCCAGTATTGGTCTCCAGGTTTTGTCCTTTCTGGGTACTAGAAAGAGTCTGGAGTAAAATCCTTGCCCCTGCTCTTGTTTGGTACTTGCTGAATGACCCTCATGTCCATGAGGGCAGTAATTTGTTTTTGTGCCTCTGCCCACTGATTGTGTGGTAGGTCTGGCATACCTTTTGACCTTGGTAGGGTGTGAAAATGGATCCTGTAGCCTTGGGACACTATGTTCAGGACCCATTTGTCTTGGGTAATCATTTGCCAATTTGATGAAAAAAGTGCTAGTTTTCCCCCTAAGGGGGCTGCCAAATGAAAAGTGCTTGAATCTGGTAGAGGAAAGTCATTGGGACTATTTCCTGTAAGGTTGTGATTTGTCTTCTCCGCTTTTGGAGGTAGGAGCACCCCATTGTTGAGGCCTGTATGAGCCTTGGGGCTGAGATCTGCCTCTGGGACGCCTGTATCTGCCTCTTTGTGGTCTGTCTGACACTGGAAAGGACCAATTTTTAGAGGGCCAGTCCCTGCTAAACCTGGGTGGCTGTACCTGTAAGAAATCCTTGACTGTCTGCATGGATTTTGCTTTATCCTCCATTTTTTTCAACACCTCTTCTGCTTTAGTACCAAACAAAGTATCATGCTGTAATGGTGCATCTAATAATTTTGCTTTAACATTAACAGGCAGATTCTGTTCCTTTAACTAAGCATGCCTCCTAATAACAGATCCTGTAACAGCGGCCCTGCAAGAGGCCTCCAGTGAATCATAACCACATTGCAAAGTATGCTTTCCCACTTGTTCAGCTGCATGCAATAAATCCTGCAATTCCTTGTTCTCTGAACATTCAGTATTTGTCAACATTTTCTGTTTAAGCAGTGACACTAAATATTGCTGATATTTAAGCATATGAAACTGATAATTTAAAGCCCTTACAGCCAGGGTAGCAGAAGTGTAGACTTTTTTCCCCCCATCTGTCTACAGCCCTAGAATCCCTGTCAGAGGGGACAGGGTTTTTTGCAGTGGAAGCTTTAACCCCTTTGGGACCCTGAGATAAGTTTCTGGGTCAGCTGCTGGGTTTTTATAAAGGAATTTATGAGAATCCGGGACCCTGTAGTATCTGTCTAGTTTAGCAGGTGCAAGGGATAAAGAGTCAGGGGACAGGATGAACTCTAAAAATACATCATCTACAATGTCCAGAACAGGTGGAAGAGCAAGGGGTCTGTGCTGAGGAAGTAGCAGAAAGTCTCTGAGCCTTTTCTTAGATTCAGAATAATCTTGGCTCTCCCAGTGGAACTGCTCCCTCATGGTATGCAGGGTTTCCCCAAAAGAATAATCCTGAGGAGAAGAGGCTGAAGGAATGGATTCTTCAGCATCAGAATCCTCAAAGGGAAGCATGGAGTAATCCTGTTCAGAAGAGGAATCAGAGGAAATGGAAACCTGATCAGAAAAATCATACTCTGTCTCTTGCCTAGGACTCTTATCAGGAGGGGGATGGAAGCCCCTGATCAAACTAATTAGGTCTTCGGCCATTTTGAGCATCTGTTTTTTTAGGCATGGAAGTCTGAGAAGGAGAATGCTGTACTTGTTTCTTTGTCTTTAGAGCTGCTTTAGTCTTTGTCTTTGAAGCTGAAGATGGCTTAATATATAGTTGTGTAGGTCTGAAGACACCCTCAGAAGCCAATGCCTGTTCAGCGGCTCCAGACCCATCTGATGGAATGATCTCTGAGTGTCCAATACCTTGAGTTTCCAGAGGCCCAGTTGGCTCCACGTGGGAGTCGGAAGCGGCCTGGGGCTCTCAGGTAGCGGGCACCAGGGGCTGTGAAAGCACCTCACTGAGAACCGGCGAACCGGCAACTGGCCTAGCAGAGGCTTCGTCGTCGGTTTTGGACCTCGGATGCCTATCCTTTTCCTTGCGTTTTTTGTAAACTCCGGTTGTCAGCTGGTCCGACGCCATTATATAATTAAATCTTTGGCCAAAGTAATGAAATGCAAAATCGAACCGACGCTTGATAGTGCGTTGGTTAAATCTAGCACAAAACCGACAGCTGGCAACGTTGTGATCAGGGCCTAGGCAAGTAATACAGTAAGAGTGAAAATCCTTATGAGGTATTTGCTTCCCACAAGAAATACAATTGTTAACTTTTTCTGACATCGGTCTGGAGGAAGAAAAAAGTTTCCCCAATGGGGTACTTAGCTTTAATGAAGACCTCGGTTCTGAAATTCAGATTTGAAAATCTCAGGAGTCGGCCGACTGGCACTTGCGAACTGCTTTTGCTTCGGGCACCACGCGGCAAGAATGACTGAAGAAAATGGCTTCAGCTGCATCCTTTATACCCCTGGAGCACTGACGTCAGGGAAGAGGCGACAGCAACTGACGCTGGACCTAGACTTTGGAATTCTAGCCGACTGAGGGTAGCCTGCCAGCAGGATAATCCAAGAGTAATGACTGCAACAGTGAAACACGATGAATATCCTGTAGCAGACTTGATAGGTAGGTGTGTGTTTGTGTGTGTGTGTGTGTGTGTGTGTGTGTGTGTGTATATATATATATATATATATATATATTTATACATATACATGCACACACACACACACACACATATATATATATATATATATATATATATATATATATATATATATATATTATATACACACACACACATATATAGGGGAGGTGAAATGGTACCTACCACAGCCCTTGGATGCTTACATTTACATAAATGACATAGACAGAATGAAATTATACTTCAACAGTGATCCTACTTAAACTACTATTATTGGCAAGTTCCTTGCACAGTTCTGCAAAGCTCTTCATATGGATCACTGTTGCAGTCATAATCTATGGAAAGATTTTTGAAGCTCACTTGTTGTGTTGGGAGGGTGGCTACTGTCTTGGGGCAGACTGCAGAAGAACCTGCAGGAAAGTTGTGACAGTCTGCCCTGCCTCTGGAAGACACTTCGAGTCTGTACTGCTTAGTAAAAACAGTGTTAAAGTGGCTGCTTCAAGAATAGCTTATGTGCTTACCTTTCTAATAAAAGCAGCAGAAACAGCTGTGGCTCTAGATGAATGTGGCCTGAAATGACCTTCCAGAGTCTTTCAATGAAGACAGTAGCAAAAAATAATAAAATGAGCCACATGTCTGTTTGGGTTTATGGGTTTCCTTCCTTATCAGAAGCAAGAAACAATTAGCTGGTCAGTCTTCATGTCATTGGTTCCATGCAGGTAATACCTCAAATGTCTGTGAACAGCCAATGAGCAGGACATCTTTTCCCTCCTATTCTGTGAATTAGGGAAGAATGGCAAGTAGATAGATTGGCTCAAAGCAAGCTCTTCAACAGCCCTTGACAAGAAGGATGGGTTTCTGAACAAGCTAACCCTGTCTTTATGAAGTCTAATAAGTTTTTTTTTTCTGCAGACAAGAACATCAATTTATTTATTTATTAACATTTGTTGACCGGGAAAGTCCACTGGGTCAGAAACCCATTTTCAGTGGAGGCCCGGGGATAAAAGTTCCAACAGTATTACAAAGTTGACAAATTTTTAACATAAATTGTTCAAAATTTTAGCATAAATTTAACAGATCTTACAGGTAAAGAGACAAAAACATAGTACAGTTCAACATTTGTCAATTTGTCAACTACAGTACAAAGCTGACAAATTTTTAACATAAATTGTTCAACATTTTTAACATAAATTTAACAGATCATACAGGTAATGAGACAAAAACATAGTAAAGTTCAACACTTCATAGGGTTTACAAGAATATGCATTAGGAGTCTTACAAATTGGTAGAAAAAGTTACATATTTGAAAGAGTAAGGATTTTAAAGAGTATTATCTGTAGTCAGAGTAAAGTAAAATGGATAGTGGTTATGGCAATTAAAGATTGGTTATTATAAGTTCCACCAACCTAATATTTAATTAATGTGCTGTTTTAAGGTGGTTTGTTTGTATGGCAGGTACAGGATGGATTACTTAGATAATGTGATTTTAGAGCTATCTTAAATGATTTTGAGTGGTCAGTTTGGGTTATTTCAGACGGTAGGTTGTTCCATAGTTTAGCTATAGTATGGGAGTACAGGCATTGTCCAGCTCTTTTACTGGGTTTTGTTACAGTTAGCGTGAATCTGGAAGAGGACCTTAGTGCTCTTGTAGGGGCATATGTTTGTAGGATTGAGTTGAGTGCTGGGCAGTCATTAAGTTTGAAGATTAATTTGTGGGCTAAGGTTAGTTGGGTATAATGGAGATTGTGGGAAAATTCTAGCCACTTCAGCTCAGTCAGGGCCTGGCAGAGATGAGAACGGTATGGTTTACCGGAGGCAAATTTGGCTATGTTATAGTAGCAGGACTGTAGATTGTTGCTAAGGGTTGAGTGAAGGTTCGTAAATATTGAAATACCATATAGATGGGAGGGAATGAGTAAAGCATTGGCAAGTTTTGTTTTGGTGTATTTATCTAGGTAAAGCTTATATCGGTAAAGTTTGCCTAATTTGAAGTGTGTTTTCTTAATTGCATTAAGGATATGTGGTTCATAAGTTAGTTTGTTGCCTCTTGTTATTCCTAGTAGTTTGGCTGTTTTTACTAGTTGTATTTCTGTACCATCTTTAACATGGATTTTGAATTCAGTGTCAGGTGATTTTGTAGAGAAAAGTGAAAGTTTTGTTTTTTGGGGGGTTTAACATAAGTTGTGCATTAATCAGCCAAGATTCAATAGAAGTAAAGTCCTTTTGTGTAACTGTGTGGAGATCTGAGAAATTGTTGGATGTGGATATTAGTGTAGAATCATTGGCATACTGGATGAGGCATTGGATGTGGGGAGCTTTGAGAAGTTCACTGCTAAAGATATTAAACAGTAGTGGTCCTAAAATGGATCCTTGCGGTACCCCTATGTTATTAGCTTGGTAATTAGACTGTACATTAAGCCATCTTACTGACTGTTCTCTATTTTGTAGGTAAGAGGTAAACCAGTTAAGTGATTTTGAGGAGGAACCTAATTTTGACAGTTGAGTTAGTAGCTTAGTATGTGACACTGTGTCGAAAGCCTTAGATAGGTCTAGTAAGATTACTGATGTAGGGTGACCTGCATCTATGACTTTGTTAACGGTGTCAGAAAAAGAGAGGAGGGCAGTGATGGTGCTATGCCCTGGATGGAACACATGTTGGGTAGGTGACAGAAGATCATTATCTGAGAGGTGTTTAAGTAGTTGTGTGTGAACACATTTTTCTAGGATTTTTGATAGTGGAGAGAGTATAGAGATGGGGCGATACAGAGGTCATGAGAGTTTCCACCTTTGTATAGTGGTGTAATAATGGATTTTTTCCATAGATGGGGAACATAAGATTCAGAAAGACAGTGATTTATGAGAATGCTAACTGGGTATGCAACTGCAGTAGCTGCTAGTTGCAGATATTCTGGGGGAAGATTATCTGCAGAAAGTGAGCAAAGTTTGAGTCTTTTTTAAAAATTTCAAGATCAGAGAGGTGAGCACTGGTTGGACTGTAAAGGAGTAGGTTGATGGAGTAGTGGTATTATCTTCAGTGGAGGGGATGTGTTTGAGTTTGGGTCAGGTGGGGAGTCTCAGAGTAGCTTTTGAATAGTAGAGATGAAATGGGTGTTAAAGTCTTGGGAAATTTGTTGTGGAGTGTTTTCTGGTGCAGGGGATGGATTTTGTATGGTGCCTGGATTGAGTAGAGTGGAGACAGACCTCCAGAACTTGTTTTGATTGTTATATGAGGGAGTTAGTTTCAAGGAAAAATATTCCTTTTTATCCTGTATCACTAGCTTTTTTGCTTTATGAGTTTTGTTACAGAAGCCTTCAAAAACGTATCTCCCACCCCTAGAAAAAGGCTGTTTTCCATGTCAAGAACGTAAGAAGGGCAGCCAGTTCAGAGCATGTTTGGGTTAATTTCACTAGCAGAAATGTGAAGTCTCAAGGTGGATTCACTGCTCTCTTAGGGATCCTCAGATAGACAACTATCTTGAGAAACAATTTTATTGCTAGCAGTGAAGCTAAAGGGGATCAATGGGTAGGTAGACTGAGATAGCAAGTAAAAGGTATTCTCACTGAGGTTTACACTAGCCCTGCTGCAAAAAGTTCAGACGAGTAGTGAACAAGTGACATTTAAGCTAAAAAGGGATCCTGATTCATCATTTGGCACTAGAGGGAGAATCATTTCCATTTATCAAAGTCGGGCTTCCTTCTACTATGTCTCCAAGTTTCCCTCATAATTATTTCAAAATAGGCATAAAGAACAGCCCTGGCAACCTGCAAAGAGGGCAAGAATAAATTCTCTCCTGTTTACTTATGTACCACATCACTTTTGTGTTTACTGTTGTTAGGTGCAAAATTCATAACCAAAAAAAAAGACACAAACTAATAAGTAAAAGACCAGCAACTTCACCAATTCACCGTTTAATAGTGGTAAGCGCTTTCACTTGAACCCCAGCCTTCATCAGACAAAAGTCACAAACATATTCCAACATTTATAGCAACATTATCAACAATTAAACCATCAATTAAAACCACAATTAAAAATAACCTCCCATTACAATATATTAACCCTCTGTAGGCATGTCATAACATAAGTTCACAAACACTTATCTATTTAAAAGTTTTAGTTTTAAAACGATATAGAAATAGTCTCATTTAAACCTGCCCTCAATGAAGCATTTAAACAAGTTTGCCACCAATATTCATTACTTTCAAGGTGAATTTTCCATGGACCCCCACACCCCCAGGACCCACCTTTACCTGCTCTAATACTACAAAACCAAATTTATAGTTATTTAGTTCAAGATGTTTAAAGAGAGCGTTGGTATTTTTCTTTTTATTCACTTCATATAAATGTTCATATACATGCTGTTTTAGTTTCCATTCTGTTTTGCCTATATAATAGGCAGAACAGTCCAAACATTTTGCTGCGTATAAGACTCCCTTTGTGTTACAATTATAAAAACCAGGTATACTAATCTCCGCTTCACCTAATGAGACACATTCACATTCCAAAATGTTTGCACATCGATTGCAAATATTACATTTACTCATCTTACCTTTTTGTCTATTTTTTTACTAATGAAAGAAAATTCTGAACTAAATAACCATAAATTTGGTTTTGTAGTATTAGACCAGGTAAAGGTAGGTCCCAGGGGGGGTCCATGAAAAGTTCACCTTGAAAATGTTATGACATGCCTATAGAGGGTTAATATGGTGCAATGGGAGGTTATTTTTAACTGGGGTTTTAATTGATGGTTTAATTGTTAATCAATGTTGTTATAAATGTTGGAAGATGTTTGTGAATTTTGTCTGATGAATGCTGGGGTTCCAGTCAAAAGCTCTTACCAATATTAAACTGTGACTTGGTGGAATTGCTGGTCTTTTTCTTATTAGTAGGTGCAAAACTCGGAGTCTCCTAACTGGCTTGAAAGTCCCAAGTATCATTATCACTACTATCATTCTTCCCGAAATTCCTGTTGATCTGGTTGCTGTACTATATGCTCTGTACTCTGAGGCTGGCTGAATATGCTCCTCAGGCCAAATCTAAGGCATCTGTAGTCAGGGTTTGGAGTACTGGTCACCTATTTGAAAAGGACAGCTAAGGTCATCTTTTATCTGGTTCTTCCACAGCAAGATCACTTATTTCATGCAGAGAAGCAAGGGAATGACCTCTTTCAAAGACAGACTGAGTTGCTGCCATACACCTCTAAGGTAGCACTGTAACTTCCTCAACTGTAGTGCTCACCAGAGAGACCAAGAGGATGGTTGATGCTATGTACCCAGATCTTTAGGAATTCCCTTGCTAAGACAAGAGTTCCTTTAGACCATGTTTTGAAAGAAAAGAGACAGGACTTTTCTCTGTCTTACGGGGGAATACTCTCTGTTTGACTGCGTCTAACAGTGCTCCCAGGAAACCTACTGTCCTGAAGGTAGTAGGTTGATCTGAATGGCTGAAAGAAAAGTTTTTGAAAATAAGTCAGGGTATAAGCTACTGGCCTCTCTAACTCTTCCTCAAACTTGGCCTGGAAGAGGCAGTTGCCTAGGAAGGGGTAAATGTGAATGTGTTTTTGTTCTACAATGAGCTATGACTGTATTCAATAACTCTGTGAACACCCCAGAAGCTGTGGCAAATCCAAAAGGCAAAAAGTCATTTTGGCAATGGGGTACCTTTGCTTCAACTGTGAGAATGGATCTGTGATCCCTATGTATAGGGAATGTGTAGGAAGGTATTCTCTGGGTCTGTGGCTGTCCTATGGGCCTGTGGGAATAGGAAGGGGTAGAGCAACTTGGAAAATAATTTTTAACTTTAGAATCTTTAGGAATCTGTTCATTTTGGACACACTGAGAATAGGCCTCAAAGGCCCAGCCTTTCTTCATATCAGGAAAAGCCTAAAGTAGAAACCTGTTGTTTCTTCTACCTTTAGGGCTGTCTTTACTCTGGCTTACTGTACTAATGCCTCCAGCAAGGACTTCATAAGGTGTCTCTGGCCGTTAGGCATTGTGGACATTCCCTGAAATTTTGAGACAAACATGAACTGCATCCATGGGAGAAATCATGGTGTGATGTTTAGAACAAATAGTATGAAGATCTCACTCAAGGTCTAGCTGCTCAGCACCAATAATCCACAGTGAAAACGAAAAAACTGCAGCAGACCACCACTCATAGCCGGTTTTAGGCACCAGCGAACCCTGCGGTCGCTGGGGGCCCCCTGTTCCCTGGGGGCCCCAACCACAGCAAGTTATCTTATCCTGATATTTTGTCACATCTGTAAAACCAACAAAAGCTAGTGCAGCAGTCTTGCATACTTAATAAACTATGAGGGTAATAACTCTTAATTATAGCTCCCTTAAAATTCAAAGATATTTCTGGTTGTAGTAACGGTGTTTTGTCAAGTAACAGGCATCAGAATGCCATTAAATATTTTACTACTGACATAGTGCTCCTGGCTTAGTTAAACCCTGCTTTTGGACATTTTCTCCACTAAAACTAACTACATACCCAGCTTTTAGTCCCTGCAAAACCGTGGCTGCAGGGGGCCCCCGTAATCATCTTTGTCTGTGTGGGGGCCCCACAAAAGCTGCTGCTGATTGGGGAAAAATGAGGAATGAAAAATGCATTAATTTCCTAATTATGCTCTTTAACATGAACAGGGCTGTGATATGACCCTGTTAGGATGAAGCTGATAATGAACATGAACAATATAAGCACTAGAGGGATCAGCAGCTCAGAGTGACTTACCTTGGTGCAAACTTTGGATTTTAAGAAGAGATGATGCTTCCGATCATCAAGGATAGTTTCTCTTTCAGGTAGTTTTATAACTAATAGCAGAACACCAGATACTATCACTCAATTTCTTTGCTTAAGAATTCAGTACAATCCCAAAAATAATAGAATAAATGCTCAGAATCATAAATATGTTTAAATATTTCTCTAATTCACTTAAAAAGTTACTAGAATAACAAATTTTGCATCAACATCTATTTTTGGACAATAAGTATAAAACTGAGATGTCTGGATTAATTGACTGTTTGTAATCCTGAATGATTTACCAGCAAATCAAACTTTTTACGAAGGATAAGGCAAAAGTATGAACAAAATCAGGGAAGGTCTGTGAAAGTAGGGACAGTGACAATTATGCATTACTCCTCAATGAGATAAATCTTACCGCTTCTGCTGTTTGACGACTGCTAAACAGCAGTGACTAATCTGGTGCGGCAGTACCAATGTTGCACAAGGCATTGCTGTTTGCTGAAATTAAGTACATAACTAGTACTGCTGTGGCTTATGCATGCATGTGGGTGTGTGTGTGTGTGTGTGTGTCTGTGTAAAAAACATCACTGATTTTTATCTGTGCATGCACCCAATAATGCCAGGACACAGATGTTATTCTTCTGTGTATCAGTGAAAAATGTACCTAACAAGTAATTATATTTTGAAAGTAAGACATAACATATATCACAGAACATTCAGACACTTAGATATTCTTGGAGTTTGGTTGCCCTCATTCACCAGACTGTCTAAATGGATAATGGGAACTTCCTTTATCATCCTTGACTCTGTGGGGGCCCCCACCAAAGCTGTTGCTTGTTGGAAAAAAATGTATCAATTTTCTGAATACGCTGTTTAACCTGAATGGTGCTGAGATATGACCCTTTTAGGATAAAGCTAATAATAGCCTCTGTTTACAACCACACCCATTCTAAAACCAGCCCTGCTCAAATGTGTGTGTGTACATAAAGCTGCTACAGGTTATGTGGGGCTAGAGATTGTGTGGATATTACATCTTTAATTTTCATCACAGTCAAACCTTAGAGGTGCGCACATAGTCATTATAGCTTGTGTTTGAGCTGAGGGCAGTTGTTTCTCACAGATCTCAGAGGTGTACAAAGAAGGTTACTATAGCTTGTGTAAGAGAGGTGTACTGTCTAGGAGCAACGAATTTGAATATTACTGAAATCATTCTCACAATCACGTACAAGGCACATATACATGTGGCTACCTTTGACCACTGGGGTGAAGAACATGCTATGTATATGTATATCATCAGTCACTTGAAATATATGACAAAGGCAATTTAAATCTCTACTTTCATCCCAGTCTAACACCAGAGGGATGCATAGGCAGTGACTTGTCTTTTTTAGAGGGTTAGGGAGATAGGCAGTATTTCAAGATAAGACTTAAATATTCCCACAACTACTGGCTTGTTAGTTTACTGTAAGCTACAATTTTGTCAGCTTTGAAAATTAAGCCTTGGGCACAAATTATGCATTGAAAGAAAAAATAAGACTGAAATTCTTTTTTTCTTCATAATTTTTATTTAGGCAACCATTGGAGTAAAATGTTGAGAAAATGCTCTAAAATGCATCCCAGACCATCTGTAAACCTGTGGCTTCTTGGGCCCTGACTTGAGTTATTTCCTAAATGGTTATTACTGGGCTGTCTTGTTCAGGAAAGGTGTGTTGAAGGATGCAAGGAAAACTAAAGCTGAACCACAACAGTGAATTTCTTTCCTTAATCATAATTTCTGTTCAAGCTATTATTGGATGAAAAGGTTGTGTAAAATGCACTTCAGAGCATATAGAAAGTTATGGCTTCTTGAAAAGCTTAGAGTAAGGCAAAATGTAAGAGAAGGAAGAAAAAGGTAACGTGGATGGTATGGGGAGCCCAAAAGGAGAAGGACTCAGAGGAGAGGACTGGAGGGTGTGTGTGTGTGTGGGGGGGGGTGTTGAAATGTAGGTCTAGTCATCATTTCACTTTAAGTCCAGACCTGTACATAGACTTGTTGCAATGTATCACTGTTGCATCTAAGTGCCAGTAACTCTAACTGCCCCTTTGATAGACCTGTTGCAATGTAAAAGCTTGTAGCTGCAGGTCTGTCTGTGGATACTACTCCTAAAAGTTTGCAGCATGAAATAAAAGGTTGCTTAGGATGGATGGCATTGTTAGGATGATACTTATACTGGAAGTGCCTAGGGGGCCCCCCAACTTGACATTTGCTGGGGGCCCCAAAAATGCTAACACCGGCCCTGGCACCACTAAAATGAACTGTTTAATTACTCAATATGAAACAATAAAAGTACAGATGAAAAATTCACACAGAGATGAGTGCTTTCGGGCTCCTGCCCTTCATCAGATAATTTGTGTATTTGGTGTTTTTAAATTTAAACCTAATGTAAGCCAATCACAATTCAGTATTGCACCCGCTGATTCTTAAGGGCGGGTTTCATTGGTATGACCTCATTTAGCCCCAGATATCTGTGGGCTGAAAGCACTATTATCCATTTAGTTTCTTCACCCTCAGTGATGTTCTTTATATGACCCTCCCCAGTGTTCAATTTAATGTTCCATATTGCTCTAAAAATAAAGTTATGCCCTTCATTGCTGGAAATGTGTCTGTATAAGGCATTATGCTCATTCTTTGTTCTTATAGCTTATAAGTGTTGTAAGATTCTATCCTTGAACATACAATTTGTTTTACCTACATAATAGCATGAACACCCTTCACAATTAGCTAAATAAACTATGTTTTTAGTCCTACAATTAGCTTTGGCACCATAATGATAAATCTTACCAATAATAGGATGTATAAACTCTGTTCCCTTATTAATATAACTACAAGCTTTACATGAGCCACAAGATGTTGTCCCTTCTCTGTATATTAACTGACACTGATGCTCACTCTATTCATGACTTAAGATATCCTTTAAATTCCTATTTTTTCTGAACCCAAAATGCGGTCATTCACCCACTATTCCTCTTATCATCTGTCAACAAAATCCCCCAAATGTGCCTTATAATGTCACAAATTCCATGTATATTGTTACTATATGTGAACATTAATCTAACCTTGTTCTCTCTAGCCATAGTTTGTTTAGGCAGATTATTGTTACTGCTTCTTTTCATCCACGGACACATTGTATCTTTTCTATAATCAAACTTAGATTTTTTTACATTCTCTATCTCATCTCTGTTATACCCCCTGTTCAGAATATTTTTTCTAGGTTACGTACCTCAATGTCAAAGTCAGCATCTTCTGTACAAATTCTTGATACCCTCCCCATTTGACCCAAGACAGTATTTCTAAATGTAAACCTCGGGTGCATGCTATCATATATGTCAGTATGCTGTTCTTCCAGCAATCCTTCCTATACAAAGTGATTTTTTAGCCTTCTATATCCTGTATTAACCTAACATCTAGGAAGTCTATCAAAGTTCTAGAGCAGTTTACTGAAAACTTAAGAAATGTAGTGGTCGATTCCGGATAGAGTACAAACTCTTCCAACTCTCTCTCTCATCCCCCTTCCACAACATAAAAATGTCATCCACAAAGCACCTGTATAGACCTACTCTACTTCTCCATACATTCTGTGTCCCCAACACAAAACGTTGTTCCCAAAAGGATAGGACTAAATTCGCATAGGTATTGGCACAGGGGGTGCCCATGGCTACCCCCTGTACCTGCCTATACGTGTTCTTCACACAAAGAAACACACTGTATTCTAATACTAAAGCCAACAAGTTAATAAGCAATTCCAGCCCCTTTCCTTGCATCAAGTGCAAATCCCTCAATAAACTGGAAATAGCTTGTAACCCATAATCATTGCTTATAACTGTGAATAAGTTAACTTCTAATGTTACCATGATGTATCTTACATTGTCATCCTCATCAATGCGTTTCTTAAGGGAGGCCAAAAAATGTCCTGTATCCCTAAGTATCTCTTCCATTGTTGTAATGTGGGGTCTTGGTGTATACTCCAACCATGCGAATCTCTAAAACGGACAGACCCCTTCACAAACCGGGCACAGTCCAGAAGTAATCCAAAGGAAAACCAAGTATTCCTTTCACAAACCAGGCACAGTTCAGAAGTAATCAAAAAGAAAACCAAGTATTCCAGCTATAAAATGTTCCACTGTTGTAAAATAAAAAGCACAATCCAGTTGTAAAAACCCAATACACTTTATTTCTGTTAAGCGCTTTTCATCTCGCTTATAGCGAGACTTCTTCAGACCACATACAGTTACTTCACACTGTGGTATAAAACCTGTTCCACTATCAACTTCCCTTCAATTAATTACGCAAGTAAACTATGCTGCTTGATTAGTAATTGATAAATGATACATTAATTAAGTTTGTACCTAACTGTTACTTAGATTTCAAAAAATGAAGCTCCTAAATAATGTGGTGTGTGTGTTGCTTACATTACAAATATGTAGGCTCTTGCTGAAATACATGTACTTG
Organism: Protopterus annectens; assembly: GCF_019279795.1. Classification (NCBI taxonomy): domain Eukaryota; kingdom Metazoa; phylum Chordata; order Ceratodontiformes; family Protopteridae; genus Protopterus; species Protopterus annectens. The sequence continues at coordinate 1,725,528,053 of NC_056726.1, forward strand.
CATCGTACAATAATTAAATCAATTTTATAACTTTGTGTCAAGTGTTATGAATTTATATTTGTTTAAAATAAATATTTATTTAAAATACAAAGCTGAAAAACAGTTAAAAAGTTATGAATTTATACTTAGAATAAATATTTGTTTAAAATGCATAGTTAAGAATACATACTTAAAATGTTTCACTTCTACTAGGTCTAATACTTAAAACATACCTTAATACATAAATAGGTACGACTTGCACCTGTCACCACTGGGCTTTCGGATAATGGCAAATCTTGCCACCCCCATAGTGCCTTTTTTAGGCAAGGCTCAAAAGTCAAACCCACCCCCATAGACAGCACAAGAAACAAGAAACTAAGGGTAATGCTGCTAAATGCCAGAAGTCTTAACCCCAAGATGCACGCACTCGAAGCTCTCCTCAGTATGGAGAACATCAATATCTGTGCAGTGACAGAAACCTGGTTCAAGGCTCCAGAGAGCACCCCAGCACTACCAGGCTATACCTCATATCATGCTTTTTGGCCCCAAAACCCGGACCGAACCACAAAAAGAGGGGGAGTTTCCATATTTATCAAGGATATCCACACCTCCAGGTTAGTGGCATTGCACGGCATCGGAGACCATCCATGTGCAACTAACAGTGGGCAAGACTGCTTTTCAGTTTATAGCATCCTACAGACCACCCTCTCAAAGTCAGGAATCCCACTCGGCTTTCCTGAAAACATTGGAGAACATGAAGATCTCTCCAAACACCATTATATTGGGCGACTTCAACTACCCAAACATTGACTGGGAGCACTACTCAAGCCCCAGCACCTTAGCCCAAAGATTCCTGGAAATTATAAACTCAAATGCTATGGAACAACTAGTCACCACACCCACAAGAGGGGACAACATACTAGACCTGATCATTACCAACATGGGGACTCTATGCTCCACACCAGAAGTATATCCCTCATTGGTAAGATCAGACCATAAATTAATTTCACTGGATGTCCACATCCCGACCCCACCCCCAGCCCAGAAAACCACAGTGAAAAACTTCTCAAAAGCGAACTTCTCACTTCTCAAAACCGAAGTGGAATCCTTCAAGGCCCCAGGGTCAGTGGAAACTATGGCCCAAACTGCAGAATCCTATATAAATGCATTCTACGGACATCTCCAGGAATGCATGGATCATGCTATCCCAAACAAAACCAAGACCCAATCATCCAAAGGCAGGCGTCCAGTCTGGTGGACCCCTGCCATAAATAAACTGTACAACAGAAAGAGGAAGCTACTACATGATAGAGCAAAATCCCTAATAGGGAAGGCATCTCTGATCAGTACTAGCAAAAAATTACGATCCCTCATAAAATCCTCCAAGGCCAGCTTTGAGAGAAAAATTGCACAGGACACTTTCAGTTATGTTAGAAACCTGGGATGCAACTCCCAGACTTGTTCTGAGTTGATTCTAAACGACAAAAAATACACTGAACCCACAGACATTGCCAATATCCTGGCAGACAGGTTCAGTGCAAACTTCTCCACCCCCTCCCCCTCAAAAGAGCAAGTATCTATCCCGGCAGAGGGCTGCCTCCCAAACATCTCAGATGCTCAGGTGAAGGCTGCCCTCTCCAAAGCAAAAAACACTGCTTCCATGGGACCAGATGGCATCCCAGGTTGCATCCTACATGAACTCCAAGAGGAACTAATCCCTCAAATAAAACAGCTATATAATCTCAGCCTCACTACAGGATATGTGCCCACAGAATAGCGTACAGCAACAGTGGTCCCACTCCACAAAGGTGGAGCCTCTACGGACCCTGGAAACTATCACCCCATAAGCTTGACTAGCTTAGTCTGCAAGGCTATGGAGAGGATCATCATGGAGCTCATAAACAAAGACATTGGGGACCTACAGACACTAGATCCTACCCAGTTCGGCTTTGTCAAGGGCAGATCCTGCCTTTTGAACTTGGTTGACTTCTTTGAAACAGTCACCAAAGCCATAGATGAAGGAAAGGTAGTCCACACAGTCTATCTGGACCTTGCAAAGGCATTTGACACAATACCCCACTTGTGACATCATAGATAAGCTATCCAGCTTAAATATAAACCCCTATGTCACAAGATGGGTCGCAAACTGGCTCAAAGACAGAACCCACAGAAAGAGAGTTGCTGGAGCCATGTCAGACTCGAAACCGGTCACAAGTCGCATCCCACAGGGTTCTGTCCTGGGACCACTCTTGTTCGGTATATACTTTTCCGATGTACAGGCAAATGTGGGAGGACTATGGCTCACCAAGTTCGCAGACGACTGCAAACTGGGCACCATAATCAACTCTCCAGCTGACACAAACATCCTTCAAAAAGGTCTCACAGAGACAGATAACTGGTGCCAGCGCCATGGTTTAAAACTAAATGCCAAAAAATGTATAGTCATACCCTTTGGCAAAAACAATGTGCCCACAAATTACCACATAGGCGGAAACCCATTAAGTACAGAGAAAGTTATTAGGGACCTGGGGACCCAAGTTGATAGCAATCTATCCTTTGAAAACCACATTGCCAAAGTGGTTAGAAAGACCTTCTACATAGCCCACCTCATCACGAAGGGTTTCACATCTAGATCAAGAGAGGTAATCGTGCCCTTTATTCATCCCTCATCAGGCCCATCATAGAATACAATGCCCCTTTTGGGATGTACCTTACCCGACACCTGCAGCAATTAGAAAGACCCCAAAAGTATCTCACCAAGAGGATCAAGGGTCTCAAACAGATGCCATATGCTGCTCGGTTAAAAGAACTCCAGCTCTACTCAGTTGCATACCGCCTACTTTGAGGCGATCTATGCCTGACATACAAAGCTATGTCAAATCCAGAATTAATGGACATGCTCCATCTCAGTAAATCTAAATCCCTTAGAGCCACACGCTCGAGGGACTTGAACCTCAGCACAGAAATAAATAGAACTTGCTGGAGGGACAGGTTCATAACCCAGAGGCTCCCTTCGCTCTGGAATAGAATTCCAGTTCATGTGAGGCAGAGCACCTCACTGAATCTCTTCAAGAAGAATCTCGATAAGTGGATGGGGGATCGTAGGTTTGTCCCAGGGATTACTCCCGTGTCACTATTAGACAGTGGCACAGTAAACTAAACCCTAAAAAGGGCGCAGTATACTCATATCAAGGGATGGCTTAAGCCTTACAGAATCGGGCTAGGCTTATAATTGCCCCAGGGCAGATAGCCTAGTATTAACCTATTAACCTATGAACCTAAGACATTAATACATAAATCACCTCTACTGGAACTGTTACAACTATTTGCTGGAAGCATGCAGTATTTAAATAAATTTAAGCATCTAACAAATCTTGTCTAACTAACCTGTCTGAAGTACATTTCCTGAAGTTTATAAAACAAACAGCGCTAGTCCTAAATTACCTGATAATGCGCATTCAGGAATGATGAATAATAAATAATAAGGAGGGCTAAGGAAAGGCAAGGGAAAAGGCGGGGGTGGTGGTGAAGAAATTAATTCTACAAAATTTTCTAAGTATCCTCTAGAATACATGTTTAGATTTGCGACTTCATGAATAAATTATCTTGAAAGGCTCTTCAATTTCAATATACAAGCTATTGAATAAATTTCATTCAAACCAGGAGCATGACAGGCACGGGTTCTTAGTTGCCAGGACAATTCCAATTTTTCCAAGAGTAAAGCAATTGGTCTGCCTCTCCCGTCTTCTGCAACACTGTCTATTGCTCGAAAACCAAATGAGTGGTTCGGGTATTCACCTACATGTCTGGCTAAGGCATTTTCTAGTTTACACTTCCTAATACCATAAAGGTGTTCGTACACCTTCTCCCTAAGTTTCCTGTCAGTTTTACCGATATGGAATGCAGGACATGATTTACATGAAGCTAGGTAAATCACACCCTTGGAGTTTCAGTTGAATTTGCATTTAGTACTGTACTCCTGCCCACGGATAGAAAAATTCTGACCTGTATCAATGTAGGGACAATAAGGGCACATCTGCCATTTACACATTCCTTTAGCATTAACAAAGAGTACTTTTCCTTTATTTCCTTCCAACAGGTTCTTTAGATTTTTTTCCTTTTCTAAAAACTGTTTTAGGCGGCCCTTGTAGTTTACCAGATAAAACACTATTGGACCGAATTGGGTCCCAATTCTTGAAATTACACAGAAATGCTGCAAATTGCACTCTCCACCCAACAATACTCAATGTTAAACAGAAGAAATGCAGATCCAAAGTGATAAAAAGCAGTAAAATAAGTAATTTATGAGAAAAATCCACATAAAGTTATGAGAAAAATCCACATAAAGTTAAGCGCTTTTCGTCCCACTAAGTTGTGGGACTTCTTCAGACAAAATACAACTCTTAACTACTGCTTAAAGAATACTGTCATCATAGTCACAAGGACACAAACGTAAATTTGATAGGACAGCGCCTGTTAGTACAATTATTTTAAATTTAAAACAATCATTTTAAAAACTATTAAGCTGCTTTGATAGTGAAACGTGTTAAGTCATGTCTCAGCATGCAGGCATTAAAACCGGCAGGTCTAAAACTAAAATAAGATCAAAACAGTTAATCTAGTACATCTATGTAACTATTAAAACTACACTGTATTGGCAAGTAAAAACATGCGAATCTCAAAAACAGACAGACCTCTTCATAAACCAGGCACAGTACCGAAGTAATCCAAAGGAAAACTAAGTATTCCTTTCACAAACCAGGCACAGTCCAGAAGTAATCAAAAAGAAAACCAAATATTCCAGCTATAAAATGTTCCAGTGTTGTAAAATAAAAAGCACAATCCAGTTGTAAAAACTGACTACACTTTATTTCTATTAAGTGCTTTTTGTCTTGCTTATAGCGAGACTTCTTCAGACCATATACAGTTACTTCACACTGTGGTATAAAACCTGTTCCACTCTCAACTTCCCTTCAGTTAATTACACAAGTAAACTATGCTGCTTGATTAGTAATTGATAAATGATACATCAATTAAGTTAGTGCTTCACTGTTACTTAGATTTCAATAAATGAAGCTCCTAAGTTATGTGCTGTGTGTATTGCTTACATTAAAAATGTGTAGGCTCTTGCTGAAATACATGTACTTGCATAGTACGATAACTAAATCAGTTTTATAAGTTTGTGTCAAGTGTTCAGGATAGACTGAAATACAAGGAAGCCATAGGATTAATGGGTAAGGATTTACTAGAATTTCTATGGATAGAACATCCGATTATCCCTACATTCAAAGCCTTGACTAAAATACACAAGGACCTACATAACCCTCCCCTTAGACCTATAGTATCAGGAAGGGGATGAGTTACTGAAAACATCTCAATATGGTTGGAGTATACACTGAGACCCCACATTACAATGGAAGAGATACTTAGCGATACAGGACATTTTTTTGGCCTCCCTTAAGGAACACATTGATGAGGATGACAATGTAAGATGCAGCATTGCAACATTAGATGTTAAAAAACTTATTCACAGTTATAAGCAATGATTACAGGTTACAAGCTATTTCCAATTTATTGAGGGATTTGCACTTGATGCATGGAAAGGAGCTGGAATTGCTGACTAACTTGTTGGCTTTAGTATTAGAATACAATATGTTTCTTTGTGTGAAGAACACATAGGCAGGTACAGGGGGTAGCCATGGGCACGCCCCTATGCCAATACCTATGCGAATTTAGTCCTATCCTTTTGGGAACGACGTTTTGTGTTGGGGGGACAGAATGTATAGAGAAGTAGAGTAGTTCTATACAAGCGTTTTGTGGATGACATTTTTATGTTGTGGAAAGGGGATGAGAGAGAGCTGGAAGAGTTTGTACTCTATTTGGAATCGACCAGTACATTTCTTAAGTTTTCAGTAAACTAGTCCAGAACTATGATAGATTTCCTAAATGTTAGGATAATACAGGATACAGAAGGCTTAAAAAACACTTTGTATAGGAAGGATTGCTAGAAGAACAGCATACTGACATATGAGGTTGACATTTAGAAATATTATCATGGGTCAAATGGGGAGGGTATGTAGAATTTGTACAGAAGATGCTAACGTTCAGATTGAGGTATGTAACCTAGAAATATTTTTTTCTGAACAGGGGGTATAACAGAGATGAGATAGAGAATGTAACAAAATCTAAGTTTGATAATAGAAAAGAAACAATGTGCCCGAGGATGAAAAGAAGCAATAACAATAATCTGCCTAAACAAACTATGACTAGAGAGAAAGTACAGTTGTGTACACTTACCATAAATGTAGATGTTCGAATGTATTCACTGTTGCAGTCATCACATTTGGGTTATCTGCTTGCATTAGTCCTCAGTCGGCCTGATTATCAAAGTCTTGGGTCCTGCGTTGCTTGCAGTTTCATCTTCCATGATGTCAGGTAGTCATGGATATCAAGCATGCATCCAACGCCATTACATCAGTTTTTCTTGCCCCAGATGTCAGGTGCCCCCATAATGGGAAGCAACTATATACACAAGATTACACCTCCAACAAAAAAGCAATTACACCAAAAAGCTTTAAGCATAGTAAACAAGAATAGAGGTATAGTCAATAGAAATCAAGGGGCTGGAGGGAGGGTAACCAGGACTGCAACAATGAATACACTCGAACATCTACATTTATGGTAAGTGTATACAACTGTAGTATGTTCTTCGTGTTTCACTGTTGCAGTCATCACATTTGGGTAGATTCCCAAATCTAAGAATGGGAGGAGGTAATTAAATAGCATTAGGACCAGCTATAAGACCCTGCAAGACTGCAGTGGCAAAACCAGCTCTGGATTTAGAAAAAAATTGGCAAGTGGTAATGCTTGGTGAAGGTATGTACAGAACTCCAGGTAGCAGCTACTAGGATATCCCTGGTAGGGACACCTCTGAGAAAGGCTGTAGAGGTAGATGCAACCCTGGTTGAATGTGGTCTATTCCCCTGTGTGGTAGGTTTTCCATGATGCTTATAGCATAAATGAATGCAGTGGCCTATCCACTTAGAAATGGTTTGCTTTGAAATGGCCTTCCCCTCTTCCTCTGCAGCAAATGTAACCAGCAGCTGTTCAGATTTCCTGAGATGTTTGGTCCTGTCCAAGTAAAATCTAAGTTGTCTGTACATGTCCAATGAGTGCAGTATTCGTTCCCCCTTGTTCTGTGGATTAGAAAAGAAGGTTGGCAAATGAATGGACTGATTAAGGGCCACACTGGATAACACCTTGGGCATGAAAGAGGGATTGGTCCTGAGGGACACCCTGTCCGCATAAAGATTATGAAAGGCTCCACTGCCATGAGGGCCTGTAATTCAGACACTCTTCTTGTTGACGTGATGGCTAGAAGGAAGGCTGTTTTCCAAGAAGGGAACTTCAACTCTGCATTTGCAGCTGGCTCAAAGGGAAGTAGAGGGAGTTTTTCCAATACAAAGTTGAGGTCCCAGGCTGGAGTAGGGGCTCTCCTGGGTGGTCTTAAGTTTTTGGCCCCTCTGAGGAACTGCTTAAACAGTGGATGAGAGAAGAGGGGTGGTTATGTACTGTAATGAGCTGAAATGGCTGAGGTATGAATTTTGATGGAGGAAAAGAAAAGGCACTTGTGAAGCATCTCAGTTAAGTATTGAAGAATCTGAGATAAATTGGGTGCTGCTGTACCCATCCCCTGAGTTTGGCTCCAGGAACAGAATATTTTCCATTTTTCAGCATAGGAATTTCTAGTACTAGGCCTCCTTGCCTCCAGAGTGACATCCATCACCTGTTTACTGAGGGATGGTAACGGAGAGATCAGGTAATTAGCCAGGCTGCCAGGTTCAACGTTTGAAGCTGTGGGTGCAGAATCTGGCCCTCCTGCTGGGACAGCAGGGTAGGGGTCTGAGGCAGGTGCCATGGTGCCAGCAGTGACACACTGCACAAGAGGGGGTACCAGTGTTGGCGTGGCCAGTCTGGTGCAATCAGTATTGTCCTTGGTTTGTCCTGTTTGATCTTTAGTAGTACCATGGAGAGGAGAGGCAGGGGGGAAAGGCATACACTGATAGGTTTTTCCAGGTGAAGGACAGGGCCATCCACTTTCTAAGCTTATTTGTGGGGAGTCCTTGTGCAGAATTTGTCCAATTGGTAGTCCTGAGGAGAGGCAAACAGGTTTATCTCTGGGCTCCCCCATTTGTTTTCCAACATGTTGAATATCTTTGGTTCCAGTTTCCACTCGTGTGGGTCCATGAGATTTCTGCTTAGGTCATCTGCTAGTGTATTTAGCTTTCCTGGCAGGAATTGACCCTGTAGGTGCACTTGGTAGCTCAAGGCTGTGTTCCACAGAGCCATGGCTATTCTGCAGAGAGGGTATGAGTGGGTTCCTCCCTGCTTGTTTATGTACCACATATAACAGTGGTGTTGTCCGTCTTTAACAATAAATGTCCTGGAAGAATGTGGTCCTTGAAGGCTCTCAGAGCATTCTGTAAAGCTAACATTTCTTTTTGATTGATATGCAGGTGCATTTGACTTGGGTTCCATTTGCCCTGAATGCACTTCTCTGCCAAGTGAGCCCCCCATGCATTAGTCTGATGTGTCTGTTGTTATGGTTTGGGCGGCAGGGGGTAGAGTGAATGGCAGTACCTTGTTTTAGTGGCAGGCCTCTGCCCACCAAAGGAACTCTGTCTGTAGACAAGGTATGATAGGAATCATTGATTCTAGATCCTGAGAATGTTGACACCATAGGCTTTTTAGATACCATTGTAATTTCCTCATATGCAGTCTTGCATATGGAATTAATAGACTGCAGGAGGCCATGAACCCCAGGGCTTGCAGTATTTTCCTTGCAGATAGCTGGGTCTTTGTGGCCAGAAGTTTGAAGTAGGCTGTCAAATGAACTTGTTTCTCTGGCATGAGGTAGGCCCATCTGGGAAGTTGTATTCAAGCTTGCTCCCAGGAATACAATTTGCTGGCAGGGTACAAGATGTGATTTCTTTTCATTTATGGTGTACCCCAGAGAAGTTAGCAGTTTCTTTACAAATGCCAGATGATTCAATAGTATGTCCTGGCTTTCTGCCTGAATTAGATAATCGTCCAGGTATGGGTATATTTGAATATTTCTTTGCCTGCAAAAAGCAATGACTGGAACTAGGCACTTTATGAATACCCTGGGTGCAGTAGATAAGCCAATGGGCAGTGCAGAGAACTGATAGTGCATGTAGCCTGCTTTGAAGTGTAGGTATCTTCTGCAAGATTCCCTTATTGGGATGTGCAGGTAGGGCTTCCTTTAAATCCAGTGTTGCCAACCAGGCATCTTTGCCTAGCATGGGAAGCAGCTGATGAACAGTTAGCATCTTGAATTTTGGGATTACCAAAAATGTGTTTAGGATAGACAGGTCCAGGATAGGACGTCAGGAACTGTCTTTTCTGGGTACCAGAAAAAGTCTTGAGTAGAAACCTTGTCCCCATTCTTCTTCTGGAACAGGTCGAATAGCCCTGATGATTAAGAGAGAGAACTTGCTTTTGAGCCTCTGTCCACTGATTTGGGGTAGATTTGGCCAACCGTTTGGGGTTGGTAACGAGTGGAAGTGGAATCTGTATCCTTGGGAAACTATATTTAAAACCCATTTGTCCTGGGTAATGAGTTCTCAATTTTTTACCTGTAGGGCAATCTTGCCCCCTAAAGGAACAGTCAGTTGAGCAAGACTTGGAAGGTTTAAAGTTAAGTCATTGAGACAGTTTACCATAGGGGGGAGTCTTACTACTTCCTGCTTTGGAAGTGGGAGCCCCCCACTGCTTAGTCCTGTGAGTCCCTTGAGACTGCAGCCTGGGTGTTCTGCTGGTTCTGGGTTTGGACTGAGAAGGCCTGGAAGAGGCAGGAAATGACCAATTCTTACAGGGCTAATGGCTACTAAATCTGGGAGGCTGTACTTGCAGGAAATCTTTAACAGTTTGCATACATTTAGCTTTTTCCTCCATCTTTTTAAGTACTACTACTACTGCTTTGTTGCCAAACAGACAGTCTTGGTTTAAGGGAGCATCCAGCAATTTAACCTTAACATGATCTGGCAAAGATTGCTCCTTAAGCCAAGCATGCCTTCTAAGTACAGACCCAGTGACAGCAGCCCTGTAAGATGCCTCTAATGAATCAAAACCACATTGCAAAGTATGTTTTCCAACTTGTTCAGCAGAATGCATTAAATCCTGAAATCTTTATTTTCAGCACAATCAGGAATCAACATCATTTTCTGTTTAAGCAATCCAATAATATGCTGCTGATACTTTAACATATGAAACTGGCAGTTTAAGGCCCTAATGGCCAAGGTTGCAGAAGTGTATACCTTCTTACCCCATCTATCCAGCGCTCTGAAATCTCTATCAAAGGGGTTAGGATTTTTGGCAGTAGTAGCCTTAATGCCCTTGGGTCCCTGTGAAATGGTCTCAGGATCCGCAGTAGGATTTTTAAAAAGGAACTTGTGAGAGTCAGGCACCCTGTAATACCTATCAGGTTTTCTGGGAGCAGGAGGTAGAGAGTCAGGGGCCAGACTAGATTCCGAGAAGGCATCATCAACAATGTCCAGTGCAGGAGGTATAGCTAAAGACGTGTGTTGGGGCAGGAGTAAGAAATCCTTAAGCCTCTTTTTGGAGTCAGAGTAATCCTGGCTTTCCCAGCGAAAATGCTCCCTAAGAGTATGTAAGGTTTCACCAGAAGAGAAATCCTCTGGAGGGGAAGCAGAGGGAATGGAGTCCTCTGCATCAGAATCCTCAAAGGTACATAAGGGTAAATCCTGGCCATCAGTGGAAACAGACATTTCAGAGTCCTGATCAGAAGAATCAGAAGGAAAATCAGTCCTAGGTCTCAGAGGGGGGAGGGTGGCTTCCCCTGATTAGAGTAATAAGGTCTTTAGTCATTCTTATCATTTGTTTTTTAGGCATAGGGGCCTGACCATGTAGTCTGGGCGTCGGTTTTCTAGGCATGGATCGAGTTTTAGGCCTTGAAGAATAAGATGGCGTCGGTTTAATATGCAAGTCAGTAAGTCTGAATACACCCTCAGAAGCCGGTGTCTACCCAGTGGCTCCAGACCCATCCAACGTAGAGACATCTGCAAGTTCCACAGCTGAGGAAGCATCTCGCGGCATACCAGACTTCGAATGGGTCTCAGTAGAGGCCTGTACATCTGAAGTAGCGGGTATCAGGGGCTGCAAAAGCAACTCACTGACTACTGGCGAACTGTCGACTAGCTTAGGAGAAGCGTCGTCGGCAGCTTTGGACCTATGCGGTCTGTCTCTGTCTTTATCTTTGCGTTTTTCGGAATGTCGGTAGTCGGGTCGCTTATCGAAGCCATTTCTGGATAATTTAACAGAATACCAAAATATTTAGAAGCGTAAATGAACCGACAAATTGTTTGAGGTTTGAATAAGGCACAAAACCGACAACGAGGTACGTTGTAGTCTGGGCCTAAGCAAGGAATGCAGTACGAATTAAAATCTTTAGGAGGTATTTGCTTTCCACAAGAAATACAATTGCTAACTTTTACTGACATCGGTTTAGAGCAAGAAAAAGGTTCCCCAACGGGGTACTTAGCTTAGTTGAAGACTTTGGTTCTGAAACTCGAAAACAAAAATTTCAGGAGTTGGCCGACTGGCATTTGCGAACAGCTTCTGCTTCGGGCACTGCACGGCAAGAAAGACTGATGTAATGGCGTTGGCTGCATACTTTATACCCCTGACTACCTGACGTCATGGAAGATGAGACAGCAACCGACGCAGGACCCAAGACTTTGATAATCAGGCCGACTGAGGACTACTGCAAGCAGATAACCTAAATGTGATGACTGCAACAATGAAACACGAAGAACATCAAGGTTAGATTAATGTTCACATATAGTAACAATATACATGAATATATGACATTATAAAGCACAAATGGGGGATTTTGTTGACAGATGACAAGATGAGAGGAATAGTGGGTGAACAACCGAATTTTGGGTTCAGAAGAAATAGGAATTTAAAGGTTATCTTAAGCCATGAAGGGAGTGAGCATCAACGGCAGTTAATATACAGAGAAGGGACAACATCTTGTGGCTCATGTATAGCTTGTAGTTATATTAATAAGGGGACAGAGTTTACACATCCAATTACAGGTAAGATTTATCATTTTGGTGCCAATGCCAATTGTAGGACTAAAAACATAGTTTACTTAGCTAACTGTGAACGGTGTTCATGCTATTACGTAGGTAAAACAAATTGTATGTTCAGGGTTAGAATCTTACAACTCTTATCAGCTATAAGTGCGAAGAATGAGCATAATGCCTTATACAGACACATTTCCAGCAATGAAGGGCATAACTTTTTAGGGCAATATGGAACATTAAATTGAACACTGGGGGGGGGGGTCATATAAAGAACATCACTGAGGCTGAAGAAACTAAATGGATAATAGAGCTTTCAGCCCATAGATATCCGGGGCTAAATGAGGTCATACCAATGAAACCCGCCCTTAAGAATCAGTGGGTGCAATACTGAATTGTGATTAGCTTACATTAGGTTTAAATTAAAAAAAAAAACAAATACACAAATTATCTGATGAAGGGCAGGAGCCCGAAAGCGCTCATCTCTGTGTGGATTTTTCATCTGTACTTTTATTGTTTTATATTGAGTAATTAAACAGTTCATTTTAGTGGTGGTCTGCTGAAGTTTTTTCGTTTTCACCATGGTGTGATGTTTGAAGACATTTCTTGACCTCTGAAACATCCCATGCATCAAGCATCTCCATCCTCTTGATGATCGTCGTGTGGTGATCCATACAGTCGGATAGATTACTACAACTTCCTTTAATGAACACTGCCTAACAGTGAACTGGATCACCTGCAGCTGGTTCAGTACTCTGCAAAGCAGCTATTCAGCACTAGTGTTCATTACAAATATATCACTCCCACTCTGCAGTTCACACTTGCTGCTCATTCAATCACATGTCATCTTTAAAGTCTTGCTGTTGGTTTATTTAGTCATACACAACCTAGGTTTCCCTTACCTCAAGGAGTTCTTGCTCCACTAATGCCCTGCCAGGCCCCTTTCTTTTTTCCATGGGGTTACAATAGGTTTCTAGGGTGCGTTTGGAGTCCTCTGGTATTCATACCTTCTGTCCATAGGTTCCTTACCTCTTAAACCCTCTTCCTCAGTGGCTGAAGGAACACCATGCACTTCCTAAATTTAAAATGCCCCTCAAAACATACTTATCTGAATTATCATTTTACATGACTTATTTTTTTCCAGTATCCTCTTTTACTGTGTTCAAAATGTAATTTAATTCAATAACTGAGCTCTTCAACTGGGCTTCCACTTGTTTAATATGCACTATTAGAGCTCCTAATCATTATGACTTTTATTCGTAAGTTCATAAGTTAGTATTAGGCTAACTGACCTTATAGGTCATTTTAAGCCTAGCCAATTACCCCATGTCAGAATCAAACCATGCACCTTGTGTTTCTAAGGTAAACACCTTAACCATTATGCCAACCTCCATTGTACTACTATAAACTTCCCCAATATTTTATCTAATTTTTCTTAATTTGTCCTTTTATTATGTAGTAATATAATTTACTGTTTTTAATGATTTCTATTTATTCGTGCAATTCTGCTCTTGTAGTACTTGGGAAACTTGCACCTAAATGAACTTGACAAAGGATACAATTTACATAGCCAATTTCTCTTCAGTTCACAGTCTTCCGGGTTTTGTCAAACAATGTTAGGTAATCTCATTCTTAGTGGGGATCTATTAAGTAATCTAGGGGCTGAGGTGGGATTTTGGTTAAGAAAGAGGGGCTGGGATAGGAGGCCCATAGTCACAACTGCTTTGTCTGTAGCCTTGAGGAGCCCTGGCTTCCTTGTTGGATTTCCTTGCCACTTTTTTCCTTTGAAAGACCTCCTTCCCTGTCATAGGATCAAAGCTGAATATTGGGCTAATGACCCCAAAGGTCCTTTTTAAGCCTAGTCATACTTCCCTGAAATATTAGAACGGTATTGGTTCCTTAGGTTTTGTGGGTGGTATATAAACTTAGGAATGAGTGACTGAACATTTACAAGCTTCCTCTCTTTAATACACATAGGTGCTAGAACAAGGGTAAAGCAGCCTGTAGGAGACTAACTATAAGGACAAGGCTTTAAGGAGATATCCATGCGACTGGTTTTCTAAACCACATAGTCTTTTTTTGTGACGAACCTCTGTGGATACTCTAGTTGTTGCATGTGTCTGGACAGGTACATGCCAAAAAGTCACTGTACTCAATGACTGGTATTATGAGGGCAGAGTACAATGAAGAATTGCTTATATGTTGCACAAAACAGAATGATTTCCTTACTACTGTATACACATGATGGTCAAAGGCCAAGTTGCTGTCTACATGCATTTCCAAATCCCTGAGTAATGGGTCAGCTCTTAGGGGAGTATTATAAATGTAGTAATTTGCCAAGGGATACTACTGATCACTTCTTGCCACAGAGTTTTAAGAGCATGACTTCGGCACCACTTACTAGTCTGTACCTATGCCTTCTTGGAGCGTATTCGTGTCCTTGGGGGATTCAATGACTGCACTTAATTTTTAATCACCTGTGAACTTGGTCAGCTAGAGGCCTCTGACACCAACCTTGACTTCATGAAGTAGATGCCAAATGGGAGCAGCCCAAGTACTGAGCACTGAGGCACTCTTCTAGTGAATGGCCTTTTTGTAGAGGTAGACTCCCCTATCCTAACTGCATGGATCCTGTCTGTCAGCTAGTTCACAATGCTCAAGTCGGGCATTGTGTTGAATGTATTGCCAGGTTAAGAAAAGCAGTGTGCACAGCTTGCCCATGTCGACTGCTTTGGTGACACTTCTCAAAGTTGACCAACTTAAGCAGGCATGACCTGCCCTTAGATGAAAGAAAACTCAGTTGGATCTAATGTCTGTAGATTTCCAATGTTGTTATCTGACTATTCTTTCCATGGCTTTATATTTCAGACTAGTCAGGCTTATGGGTCAATGGCCCACCCTTGTGAAGTGGGATAACCTTTGCAGTTCTCCATTCAATCAGCATGAAGCCTGTTTTGAGGCTGTGGTTAAACAGTGATTCTAGTGGATCCAACAGTTCCTGTTTCATGCTATTAAGAAGGCATTCTGGGATATTATGGGGGCCCTTCAAAGCAGTGTTCTTGGCCTTGGAGAGTGGCTTGAAGACATGTTCCATGGTGATACTTGGAGAAGATTTGGTTGTGCATATTTCCTGAGGGGTGTCTGGGTCTAGATTGTCAGCCAGTATATTTACTATATCTTGCACCCCAGTACAGGTGGCTCCGTCTACAATTAATTCAGTACACTGTTATGGAATGCCTACGAGGGAGCAGGCATAACTGAAAAAAACTTTGCGGTTGTCCTAGGCCTGAGACACTATTTTTACCTTAAATTTGGTAAACCTGATAAGCACTCAGAATTGCTTGCTTAGATCGATGAAGGAATTTTTACCTTGCCTGGAACTGTGCCCCTTAATTTTCAACATGGTCTTCTTCCTTTTGTTGTACAACCTTTGTTTTGATTTCCACAAAGGTGGCTTGTTTTGTGCTTAGTTCTGCTCTAGTCAACGGAGGGTATAGCTGTCTCTATGCAACTGTTAACATGAGTATACAGGGTTTCCATGAACAATTCTGCATAAGCATTGGTGTTCTCAGGGTTTTGGGGGGGATGGAGGGGCATGGAATTTTGCCAAGGTGTCATTTAATAGTAGGAAGTTTGCCTTACAAAAATTCCAAGTGTTATTTTTATTTCAAAGGAGGCAACTTTATGGTCCTACCTGATCAATGAGGATAGTGCAATGTTCTCCCATGTCTGAGAGGACCAGTTCAAGAACCTTTATGCTCCTAGTTGGTGTATGGACTAGGCAGTCTAGGATATTTGTGTTTACAAAGTCCAGAAATTTTGGGACATGCATATTAGGGGCTGTGTAGGATTCCCAGTCTACAGTGGGGTAGTTAAAGTCTCCCAAGAATATGGTGTTGGGTTGACTGGGGAGTGTCTCAAGTATGTTTTACTGGTTTCCTGGGTCATGGAGGGGGAACTATAGCTTGCAAGGATATGATATGGAACTCTACCTATGGTGATTTGGACATTGAAAAGTTCAAACACTTCATACGGACTGACCAGCCTTGATGTATGCATGTTTTTGATGACAATTGAGCCACCTCTACCTTTTGTTCCTTCCTTTGCAGAAGGTAATCTAAATGTGTGGAAGGGATTGTAGCCAAACACTGCCAGGGTGCTCTCCACAGCATTCAGACAGTTCTCAGCAACTGCACAAATGTTTATATTCTCCAGGATGAGGAAAGCCTGCACGTGATGGGATTTCTTGTTTAGACTCCAGGTATTGAACAGTAACACTTTTAGATGTTCTTATATTAGTTTTGTTATGTTGTAAGGTTTATCAGATTGGTAATGCTGAAAAAATGCATTATGGGGGAGGACAAGGTTTTAGCAAGTATATAAAAGCCTAAAGGGGACTGGTACAGACCATCCCTGGCACTTGGCAATACTTAAAAAAGGCACTATGGGGAAAGACAAGGTTTTAACCAGTATAAAAGCCTTTTGGCTTTTCCCGGTTAGGGGTCGCCACAGCAGAACTCCGATCCGGTAATGATTGGCAGTCGATTTTACGATGCCGAGTTGCCAGCCTGACGCCCAACCTTCAAGGAAGGCACACCCATTCACGCACGCACATACCTGTATGTCTTTAAGCGTCACTTGATCATTGGGAGGACATGCAGACTGCACACAGAAGGCGCTCCAGCCGAGAATCGAACAGGAGAACCTCTTACTGTGAGGCGACAATGCTAACTGCTGTACCACCGCGGCCTATACGAAATCTAAACAGGCCAGGTGCAGACCATCCCTGTTAATGCAGAGTGGTCTGTCTACCATATATGACAAGGCTGACAAATATGTACCTTCCCTTTGTATGACACCAAAACCTAAGCCAACTGTTAAAGCCATTTACCTTCTGTTTATATATCGTGGCATCATCCTTTGAGAAAGTAGAATGCTGCACAATGCTCATCTTGGCTTGGGACAGTCTTAGAGCTCTGTAAAGTCTCTCTTCATGCAGTCCAGGGAGGCAAGTTTCAGTTTGTTTAAACCTACATGGACTATTAATGACTCATACTGGTACTTATGGTTCAATGACCTGTTGCATCCTGGCTCTTGACAGTCAAATGACTGATTCTCACCTTACATAGCCTGGTGAGTTGGATATGTGTGTGTCTCACAATGCAGTCCTCTATGACCAAAATATTGGGTTGTGTGACTGTTTGCCTCATGGGCTTAGAGGTTGAGATGCTGTGAAATGCAGCTGTATGTGTCATGTGGGTGGTGTCCTGGTAGAGTGCTTTTGAGGCTTCTAAGGATATTTACTAAGGGTGCAACTTCTGGGAGGCCTTTGGGGTTTACGAAGATTATACCTAAGAGTCTCAGCATATGTGGTCTGTGTGTCTGGTATAAAGTACATGTGGTGGGTGTAGTGTGCGTGCACTTCTGACAACCCATATGATAAGTGCTTGTATGTGAAATCCCTGCCTCCAGTGAAATTGTGTACCTGCACCTCTAAACATTATCAGTTTGTTTAAGAATTAGGTGATTGTCAGTAAACACTACACAATTGCTACAATGCCTGTAAATGTCAATATCCACCAAACTGGCTGCAGACACAGCAGGAAAGTGCATATCCATAATTTCAGATCCTGATTTCATGATCACTAGGGGACGGTACACTAGAGGTCTAGAGCTGGACAGCTTGGGTGCTGCATGAGTATAAACTTCCAATTAGACTATCTAAGACTAAACTCAGGAGGTGGTGGTCCTCAACCCACAAAGTAGTTGCTCTACGTCCAACTAAGACCAAGGGAATTTTGAGTAGTAGTTTTATAAGGAAAATTTCAGTTTTGAATGCTTGCATCTATAGAAGGCACTGCCAGCTGCAGCTGTGCAATGAGCAGTGTTGCATAAATGTGACAACTTTACACAGAGAAACTGACTAAACAAACAAAATGCCCCCCCCCGGCCAATCTGGAAGTTACATTTAGGGCCCTCTGATGTGATTTTCAAGCTCAGAATGAGATCAGGGAGTGCAGTCCAAACTCTTCTCACCAGGAGAAGCATAAAGTGCAAAAACAAGTTATGCACTTACCATCACTCTAGATCCATGCTGTCTTCTATCCTCCTCAATTGGTGGATTATCAGATCTGTACAGATCTGATGTCAGCAACTTTTAGACATTTGGATCCAAGGCTCAGGCTCCTCCACCTACCCAAAACCCCCTCCCCCATCAACTTAGTATCTTAGATTGAGTTTGTCTACCTAACAAAGTAAACTTCCCTAATAAAGGGGGCAAATAAGCACAAAAACTTGAACAAGGGAAGACAACAGAGTCACTTAATGTAAGTAAGACAAAGCTCCAGGAAGGTCCTGTGCAGTCAATCAAGAGCTTAAGAATGACAATCAGACAGGGGGAAAGAGGGAGGGAAAGTTGAGGACAGAAAAAGACAACACGGATCTAGCATTATGGTAGAACTTTCATATCTGATGTATCTTCCACCATCCTCAACTGATCAGACAGAGTCCCCAGCTACTAAAAACGCAGAGAGGTCTCATGGAAGGATATTCCAGTGGATGGGGGCTAAATGAAGCCAAGATCTAAAATGCAAATCCAATTTGTAATGGGATATGAATGTATGCACAGTGGACCAATAAGCTGCAATGCAAATATCAACAGGAACTCAGGAAAAGAAAGCTGTGGAAGTAGCCACCA